>NC_139156.1:13306324-13513747 GCF_964270905.1 Leucopleurus acutus | reverse complement strand
ATCTAAATGTCCATTGACAGACGAATGGATGGATAAAGAAGATGTGCTAAATATATATAATGGAATACTACTCAGCCATAAAAAAGCCATAAAAAAGAACAAAATAATGCCATTTGCAGCAATGGCAACTAGAGGGATGCAACTAGAAATTATCATACTAACTGAAGTATGTCAGAAAGAGAAAGACAGACACCATATGATATAACTTATATGTGGAATCTAAAATATGACACAAATGAACCTATCTATGAAACAGAACCAGAACCATGGACATAGAGAACAGACTGGTGGTTGTCAAGGGGGAGAGGGTTGGGGGAGGTATGGAGTTGGAGGTTGGGGTTAGCAGATGTAAGTTTTTATATATAGAATGGATAAACAACAAGGTCTTACTGTATAGCACAGGGAACTATATTCAGTATCCTGTGATAAACCATAATGGAAAAGAATGTTTATGCGTATAACTGAGTCACTCTGCTGTACAGCAGTAATTAACACAACATTGTAAATCAACTATATGTCAATAAAACAAAACAAAAGCTATTTGTTCAGCAAGCTACTAAACAGAAACCACACATTCACCAAGAACACTTGGTTTTCAAAACTTTTAGTCCAAGTCCTTAAATAGCCCAAACTCATAAAGGAATCCAAACAATGAAGTAGGCTACTTCTATCCCTTCCTTTTATATTCCCATCATACCACAAAATCCTTCCTTCATTAGCCTATATCTCCTGTGAACCTATCAACTTAAAAATGTCACTGTTTTCGCACTCAAGTTCCCTTTTCTTTTCCCCTCACTCAAACCTTCTTTTACAAGCTATCTGTACTTCCTCTTGTAGAAAACTTTAAAAACCAACCTGGGAAGATGGACTTTTATAATGACAGCATGAGACACTCCACTGACCCGTTCCCAGTGAAGCTGGTGAAATTATTAAAACAAATATTAAAGCCTCTGGAAATGGTCCTAAGGGCAAACAAGAAACTTCCATTCAAGAAAACCTACAGAAATATGGTAAGAAAGGTGAGAGTCTGTGGTGTTGGAGCCAAGATTGCTCAGCAGGGAAGAGATTCCACTCTGGACTGCTGAAGCGAAGAACACAGGCTGCCTCACTTCCCCAGCACCCTGTCAGAGGGCCTTCTTCCTGGTTAAGTGCAGGGCATCAATGTTTCTCATCTGGCCCTCGACCACCTATTACTAGGCTAAGTTCTGGGGGAGAACGGTCAAGAAGTTGGGAGCTCCTTTCTTTGACCGAGTTCCCACTTGAGAAACAGAGACTACCTTGGGCATAGCACACTAAGAATACTGAGGCCTTGATAGTCCTTGCCCTGGCTCATGAAACAGTGGTTCTACGCCAAGAGAGGCAAGCCAAGAGAACCTCAGGCTGCTACCACCCCTCATCCCACCTCCATCTAGGGTCCAACAGCTAGAGTGGGGGTGTCACAGAGAAGCTTGCCATCGTCCCCAACCCTAGCTCCAGAGCCCTGGCTCAAAGATTTTGCTGAGGGAGAAGGAGAGGGAAAGGCAGGACATAAAACAGTTCCTAAACTCTTCCCACACTTTGATTGGATTTGTGTGTAGAACAATGTCCCAGGGCATTGTTGAAAACAAAAGGCACAATGTCAGAGATTTAACACTCCACTAAAATAATCCAGGCAAATCACTAAAACACAAATAAATAAATAATAAATCCTGGGAGAGGGGGACCAGTATCCAGAGTTACTACAATATATTATCTAAAGTATTTGGTTTCCAACAAAAATTATGAGGCATATAAAGAAACAGGAAAGCATGATCCCTAAAGCAGAAAGAAAGCAGTCAACACAAACTGCCAGTTAAAGTGACCAGGTATTGGACTTAACAGAAAAAGACTTCAAAATAAGCCCTTACAAACATGTTCACAAAAAAATTTTTAAAGCATGATTAAAGGAGTAAAGGGCGGTATTATGACAATGTCACATCGAATATATAATATCAATAGATATAAGAATAATTTTTTAAAAAAACAAGTGGAAATTCTGGAGTTGAAAAATACAATAGGGACTTCTCTGGGGCACAGTGGTTAAGAATCCACCTGCCAACGCAGGGGACACAGGTTCGATCCCTGATCCGGGAAGATCCCACATGCTAAGGAGCAACTAAGCCCGTGTGCCACAACTACTGAGCCCGTGCACCACAACTACTGAAGCCTGCGCGCCTAGAGCCCGTGCTCTGCAACAAGAGAAGCCACCGCAATGAGAAGTCTGCGCACCACAACGAAAAGTAGCACCCGCTCACCGCAACTAGAGAAAGCCCGCGTGCAGCAACAAAGACCCAAAGTGGCCAAAAAATAAATAAAATTAAAAAAAAAGTACAATGCAATTTTGAAGTTCACAAAAAGGGTTCTGAATAGTAGATATGAACTGTCAAAAGAAAAAAAAAGTAGTGAATTCAAAGACAGAGAAACAGAGGTTATGTAAGCCAAAGAACAGAGGAAAAAAATGAAGAAAAATAAACTGAGCCTTAGAGAAATGATACCATTAAGTATACCAACATACACATAAAGGGAGTGCCAGCAGGAGGGGAGGGGAGAAGACAGAGAAGAGCAGAAAAAATATCCAAATAGAGGTAGGTAGCTAGTAAGTCCCCAAGCCACAAATTATGTGATTTCATTCATATGAAAATCCAGAATAGAGAAATCTATAGAGACAGAAAGTAATCAGTGGTTGCTTAGGGTTGGGGGTGGTAGATGGGCTAGGAGGATGATGGGTGGAGGGTATGGGGTTTTGTTTTTGAGGTGATAAAAATGTTCTAAAATGACTGTGGTGATAGTTGTAATATATCTGTGAATGTACTAAAAACCACTGAATTGTAGGTTTAAATAGGTGAATTATATGGAGTATGAATTATATCTCAATAAAGCTACTTTAAAAAAAACTTAACCCAGTTACCCAGAGATAATTGCTCTTGTCATTGCTTTGGTATGTAAATGTTTAGTTAGAATTATCTGATTAAAGAAACAAAACCATAAATGACACAGCTCCATTAAAATAACTTAAAGCCCCTTTTAAGGCTTATGAAAAACAAAGATTTGCTGAATGGCTACCATACCAGGTACTGACTGTATAAAGCATTTATTTGCTCACTTAATCCCCCCAAACCAGGCATTAGCACACTGTACATAACGAAACAGTCCTAGAGGTCTAACAAACGCTATACACTGGAGCCAAAATTGGAACCTAGTTTCCTAGCACTGCCACAACAGAATACCACAGACTGGGTGGCTTAAAAAACAGAAACTTATTTTCTCACAGTGGAAGTCTAAGATCAAGGTGCCAAGAGGGCTGGTTTCTGGTAAAACCTCTCTCCTTGCTTACAGACAACCACCTTCTTGCTGTATCCTCTCACGACTTTTTTCTCTGCACACATACTCCTGGTATCTCTTCCTTTTCTTTTAAGGGCACCAGCCCTACTGGATTAGAGCTCCATCCTTACGACCTCATTTAACTCAAATTACCTCCTTAAAGGTCCTATAACCTCAAATACAGTTACATGGAGGGTTAGGGCTTCAACATTTTGGGGGATACAATTTGCCCATAAAAGAACTCATAACTCTGCCCATAACTCTGGAGCCAGTTCCTGAGGCTGATTTGATTACCGACCTGTTTTCTGCTGGAATACATGCTCTAAAGCTGGTCTGAAGTTATCTGACAAGGATGGTCATGGTTTCACGTATATTACTGTGCTTGATCCTCACTCACAATAACATGGTGAGGCACATTGCAAATCATTTCCCCATTTCACACAACAGGTTCAGAGAGAGCAAAGAGCCTTGCTGTATACTGCATACTTTATTAAAAAGTTACATGAAGATATATGCCAGCAAAATGAGGGCCTAAAGCAAGAAAGAAGAAAGTGATCCAGAAAATACTGGATCCAAGTCAAGAAGGCAATGATGTCCTAAACCCAGATGACAGAGGTCTGGCAAACCAAGAGAGAAGTCCAATTTGGGGAAGGTGATGAAAACTCCAAGAAGGAGATCTCCAGGAAATAGGGAATGAATTGAAGAGGCAGAAGACATGAGAAGAGGTTCATTTTTCAATTAAATCTTGAAGATTTGGTTAAGGCAACTTGGTAAGAGAATAAAAAAGAATTCAAACTTGACTCTAGGACCATAGTGCTTTAATGGCACAAAGATTCTGAAACTGGAATATAGAAAAGGAAGCATAAACTTGCATATTAGGCAGCTCTGCAATAAAAAATATTGTATAGACCTAACAATAACAAATATTTCAATAAGGGAAGATTTAAGTCTGAACAGAACATAAATGTTATTATATATAAATAAGGACGTAGTTCAATGAATGAATTGAAAATAGTGACATAACTAGATTGGGAAAAGACAGAAGGGAAGGTGAGAGAGGATATCACTTAGCTAAATCTTCATCTATCTTAGCAGGAAGTCAATCAATAGAAAATATCTAAAGTCGCTGAATCAAGACAGCTGTATGACTTTGTTGAGCAAAATATAGGTAACATCATAATTAATTACTATAGCTAACATTTACTGAGTACTTACCACATAATGAAAGTCATTATATTTATTAATTCTCACAATTCTATGGGATAGGTACTATAATTAATCTCTATTTTGTAGATGAGGAAATTGAGACACAGGTTAAATAACTTGCTCAAGGTTACACAGTTAGTAAGTAGTGAAGCCAAGGAAAGAATCTAAGCAGTCTGGCTTCAAAACCTGTGTTATTAATCACTGCCTCTTAAAAGTTGTTAAAAATAGAAATAGTACTTATGGCTGCTTCTGAAGAGTGTGACCTAGGGGAGGAAAGTAGAGGCTTTAGGGAAGTAATTGTTGATTTTAATTCTAAGTCCTTCTGTTATATTTGATTTTTAAATTATGTACATTAACTCAAATGAAAAGACAGATAATATCAAATGTTGAAAAGGATGTGAAACTGCTAGTGTGCCATAACTACTTTGAAAACTGTGTGGCAATTATCTGCTACACAGGGATAGATGCTTAACCCATGACCCAGCAACCCTAGATATCCAATAGAAATATGCATAAATGTACACCAAAAAACACGTATAAGAATATTCATAACAGCAATATCCAACCGTCCATCAACAATAGAAGGGATAAATTGAGGTACATGTGGAAGACGCCACAGCAAATATAATAAACAAACTACATCAATACACAATAACATGGATTAATCTCACAAACACACTGTTGAGTCAAAGAAGCTAGAAAAACGATGAGTGTAAACACTATGGCTCAATTTATGTACAGTTAAGAAACAGGCACCTCCCTGCCCCGCACCCAGAGCAATGGTGGTAGAAGTCAGGATAGTAGTTACTCTTAGGCAGAGCAGGGAAGGTAGTGTAGCATATGAGGGACCTTCTGGATGCTGGTAATAATTCTATTCCTTGTTCTGAATGCTATTTTGTTCATTTTGTAAAAATTCATTGAACTATATTTTTACAGTTAGTGTACTTTTTAAGCAGTGAGTTACACTTCAGTAAAAGTTTAAAAGAAAAAACATGTTTAATTTAAAAATATGTGTTACTCTGATAACATTTTTAAAATACATATTTAAAATTTTACACCTACAAGAGACGCCAAGCCTTCTTCTCATATGTGGATCTGAGATACTCTTTTTTAACATCTAAAATATGTTTTTGCTCCAAGATGTTTCTTCAAGACTGTTCTATAAGCACCCTGAATGCCAGCTGGTGACATCTCCATCACATGGCAGCAGTAAAACCGTTTGCAAACACTGTGATCTTTAGAGAAAAAGGGTTTACTACAAACCCAATATAAAAATATTCTGCAGTCTAAATCTACTCTTAACTTCAGCATGGGTTCTTGTGTCCTTGCCAAAATAATAAATCTGCTAGAGTTTTCAACTCAATAAAAGGGAAAACTTTCTAACAATTAGAGCCAGTCAAAAAGGACACAACTGTCTCAATGCACTGCATGCCTTCTATCTCTAAAAATATTCAGGTAGAGGTTGGATGAGGCTTCGTCAAGGAGGGAAGGTGTTGTATAAAGAACACAAAATTTAGAATCATACAAACATAGATTATGGTCCCAACTCCTAGAGATTTGTTTCAGAATAATCAAGGGAGGGGAGCGTGGGAAGATACAGATGATCAAAAGTGGCCACAAGTTAATGATTGTCTGGCTACATATAATGGGGTTCACTGAATTCTTAACTCTTAAGTTTGAAATTTCCCATAATGGAGAATTAGAAGTTTGCTGTGTATACTAAAACAACTTGGGTTCTCTCTTCCTGTTTCCTTTCTCTTCTATATTTTCCTTAGCAACATCATTTGCTCTCACTGCTTCTATAAATTCCATATATTTATGCTTAAAAGTAAATGGAACACCTTTTCTTCCAACTTGCTCCTCCTCTGTTTTACTGGCACCACTGATTTCATAGACTCTAAGAAACCTGAAGTTACCTTTTACTTCCCCCTTTCTCCAGCCAACCAGTTCCACCTCCATTTCCCCAACTTTATATTGCTAAAATATATCTTCTACTTTTCTTCTGTGTTTCCCACTGGCTTGGTTCAGGTTTTCAATGATTACTTAGAATTTTATGACTTCTAAAATTGTGTTTCCTCTTCTTAAAAAAGACTATTTTCCTTTATTTTTTATTTCTTAATGAACATTTAAGATTCATATATAGAAGCTAAAGCAATAAGTCAATCATGAAATAACATACAGGGAAATAAAATGGAAAATAACTCATTTACAATTTCTTGCCACAGAAGCACTACACACTGGCTGCAGTGAGGTGTGGTCAATGTTTCAGACAGTGGATGCTCAGGCTAAATGCCAAGACTGTCATCACACTACTTTTTAAGATCTTTTCTTTCTTGATCATTGTTCAGTTAGTGGGGGGAGTCGGAGGGAGAGAAGTAAGTTTCATTCCCACCTCCCCCACAAAAAATATTTTTTAAGCAGTTAAATTTTTCCTTGGGGAAACATTGTATCTGTTAATCTAATGTATCATATATTTCTGTTATTAAATGTCTGCATAAATATTTGTTTATTCTATTTCTTAGCATAAGATCATGCAGTACTTTTAATTTCAGAACAGTAAGAATTATCAAAGGTAATTAGTTTTGTACATAAATGCCCAGTTTCTTTTTCAATGAAAAATGTGCTCTTTGTGATATGTGTTTCTTGTGAGAGTTGGTCAAGTAATAATCATGCAGTATTTCCTAAAATATTTATTTGCTGGGAAAATTTGTATGAAATGACATTCAAAGTATAAAAAACATTGTTAGGTAACACTTGGAACAGTTAAAAATATACTTGTTTGTAAACTATCAATGTAAGATATTGAGCATCTGAGTGTCAGAGCCATTGTCTCCTGTTTTTCCAGAAAGTGGCTTGATTTGTCAATGTGACATCTTTGAAACATCTGACATTATATATAGAAACATCAAGGCAATACTATTTGTACATATTATTAAACATGCAAAAATTTCCTGAAAGATAGTGCCCAAATAAGGGAGGTGTCCCAAGCTCAACCTCTCCTTGGTGCCTGTCACTGAACGTATGGCTGTCTTGGAGTTTGGGAGCATGGCAGCTCATTTTGGAGAGGTAGCCCCTTTAATCACTGGCTTCCTATTCAAATATGTTGCCCAGTAAACTAGGCTGAAAGTGCCAAACAGGACTGGGAATATAATTCGGGACATTTTGTCGTTCTTGCTGATGCTGTTGTAAGTCTTTTTGTTTTCAGAAGTCTTGTCTTCAGGTTTTACTGAGGCTGAAGAGGCATTTGAGGTCCCTGCGGGGGTCTGCTCCTTTGCGATGTTTGGGGGGTGGGTCATCTTTCCAGTAGTATAAGCATTTGTTGATTTATTTAGTGTAAGTTCACACTCCTTTTTCTTGATCTTGGCTGCTTCCAAGGCTTTTTGGCCGTCCCAGGCCCAGCCTGTCTTTGTGAAATAGTTGACGGTGGCAAACTCGATCAGCGCAGAGAACACAAAAGTGTAGCACAGGGCTATGAACCAGTCCATGGCCTTCGCATAAGCCACTTCGGGCAGAGAGTTCCGGGCACTGATGCTGAGGGTTGTCATGGTCAGCACCGTGGTCAACCCAAACACTGTCCCGGCTGGGACTGATTCTCGGTTCAGCCAAAAGGACAATTGCGTCAAGATCACAGTCATTATGCAGGGGAGATAGGTCTGAATGACAAAGTACCCGGTCTTCCTCTTCAGATGGAAATGAGCCGTCATGATTGTGTATTCACCTGTGCTGGTGCTGATGTTCTCTGTGCCCACTGTCTGCCTCATCAGGTGGTATTGGTTCAGCCTGGAGCCATCTTCTGCCACCACCACCGACTTGGTTGTGCTGTTGGTCCAGACATAGACAACTTCGGAATTAGGATATGCACAGCTGCCAAATCTCAGAGGGCAGGCATGGGCCTCTATCGGGAAGTCAAGCTGCACTGGGCGCTCTGCCGAGATGGTCAAGCGCACGGTGTACAGCAGAGTGCCATCCTCCAGCCGCAGCAGCTTGTTGGGCGTGGTCATGTTGTGGGCGATGGACTTCTTCCCATTGTGGAGGAAGATGTCTGGAGTCCAGATTTTGCTGGCAAGGAGGTTGTTGAGGGGCAGGCGCTGCATGGGACCTTTAAACTGAAGGCTTTCGTCTTTCCAGCTTTGTCAGAAAAACATGTCTATGGTGCATTCCATTTCCGTGTCAGACACTGGGCTGAAGTTGGTGACGCAGATGTCCGTTCTCACCTGAGTACTACGCTCTCTGAGCCCAGGCCTCAGTCTGCTGTTGTAGCCATCCAGGAGCCCATCCAAGATCCTGGTGAATACTGTGATGTTGTCATTGGTTTCATCTTTTACAGAACTGGTTGGCATTAGTGAAAAGCCAAAGTGACTGGCTAAGTTCATGGAAATACAAAACAGAAGGAGGCTTTTGATCATGATAAAGCTAGAGAACATTCCATTGTCCATTCCCAATAAGAATAATAGCTGAAGCAGATGAATTTGGAAGAATAACTGTTCCTTTCTCCACCTTGATCTTGAAGATTTCTGAAATATTTGCCACGCGTTCAAAGTCAGCAAGCTACTCCTTGTTCTGCAAGGTGCCTGCGCGCCGGCCCAGGAAGGCAAGCCGTTGGCGAAGGTGCATCCTCCTCCTCCTCCGCCTGCTCTCAACCAGCTGGCAGGAGCGGAAGGCCAGTGCGGCGTCACCGCCCCATGCCGCCAGCGCGACCTGCCGCCAGCGCGAACTGCCGCCAGCGCGAACTTCCCCAGTCCTCTCGGGCCGAAAGCCTCCGGTGCCCCCCGCGCTCCCACTGCCACCCTGCGGCTCCGCTCCGCAACCGAGGCCGCGCTCTGCCCTCCTGCAGATCCCCCCCACCCCGCAAAAAGACTATTTTCTTAACCAAAAACAAAAGTCTGTGCCTTTTATTTTCTTTAATAAAACGTTACCTCACAGGATTATTACAAAGATTTAGGAGTTCATACATGTGAAGCACCTCGTAGAATTCCCAGCATGTAACAGGTACACGAATCCTGGTTTTCTTCCTTCTCTGTGCTTGAGTCTCATCAAACTGGCTCCTTACTGAATCCCTAAAGATATCATACAGTGTCCTGATTCTGTTCCTTTGCTATTTCTCCTACCTACACTGAACTTCCATCCCATCTTCCTATGTCTAAAGCTACACTATTCCTTAACAATCAGCTCAAATGTCACCTCATCCCTTCAACAAATATGTATTCAAGAATAGAGAGACCAATCAAAGTCAGGCACTCAGAGACTACAGTCTTATTTCATGGTCAGGGAATACAAGCGTCACTACATCCCGCCTAAGGAAGAGAGTAGAACAAGTAGATATAAATTAGGTAATTGGGAGTCCTGTGTGGTTTTTGCCTTTCAGTCTGACAGTCTTGACTCTCTCACATGAGGAACTAGCAAACATAAGTGTGCTCCCAAATCTCCTAAACCAAATATATAAACTAGATAAATCAGTGGTGATCATTTCAAAATGTGTCTTCATTTACATTCTTCAGAGGCACCTCAGTGGTCCTTTAAATAATGAGTTCTCCTGCTGCATTTAAATATCATCACAAACCTCTATTAGCCATAACTTGTATGGTGCACATTATTATGCAAAGTATGGCACACTAATACAAAACTACACGTAACTAGAAAGAAAACAAAGTACAAATAGTTCGAAACATTCTTAATTTTCTATATTCGTAAACCATGAACCTAAATTTCAAATCTATTTTACGTAGACAATTCCACTGATATTACATTAAAAAGACAATTCATACACCAAGCTCCTCCGCACTTAGCAAGGTTAACACAGCCACATTATTTCTCCTGAGAGACATGTCTGCCTGCTAATCACTCTGATCCCATAACTAGCCCCACACGGTAAGCTCCTCTTCACTATTCAAGTTCTCCTTCAGAGTCACCTCCTCTCTAACCAGCACCCCTACCACCCCCCACCATCTGGTCATTGCTTCCCCATCTGTGTTCTAAAAGCACTTTATACACACTTCTGTTATGCCACTAATCACCCCATTTACATGTCTGTCTCTCTGTAGTTCTCCCACACCTCCCACTCCTCCCAACTAAATAGGGAGTTGCCTGAGGAGGGGAAACAGGCAGGTAGTACAGAACTGTGGTAAGAGCAGACTCTGTAGCCAGACAGCTTGGCTTGGTATCCCATTCTGCTACTTAGTAGCAATATGACCCGGAGCAAACTCTTGCCTTTAAGCCTCAGTTTCCTCATATGCAGAAGGAGGATAATAATTACACCAACCTCACAGTGCTGTTATAAGAATTACATGAAATAATTTAAAGCACTTAGCATCCCTCACTTCTCAGCTACTTTGTGACATGGTAGTTTAAAGCAGTGTTAAGGACACAGGATTTAGTTAGGGCTTGGTTTTGAATTTTAGGTCCAACACTTATTAGCTTTGAGACCCTGGGCAAGCTATTTCAACTCTGAGAGCCTCAGTCTCTTCATCTGTAAAAGTAGGATAATAATTAGCACCTATGTTAGGGTTACTGTAAGGATTAGACAAGAAAGTTCACATAAAGCATCTGGCACAGGGAAGTGCTCTAGAAATATTTCCTATCAAGCTTTCTATTTATTTATTTGAAGGCTGGTCTCCTAGAGACATGTCAGACAGCAAACTTCTTCCCTTCCACAAGGAACCATATCAGGACTCAGCATTCGCCACATATAATGTTCAAGGTTATAGCTGTTTGTCTTCCTTGGACTTCAGATTTCCCATGGCCATGATTTCAGTCACTATACTAGTTGTCCTTTGTGAGGATATAAACTTGCAAGTGCAAGGAAACAAGTTAATAATAGCCAGTGCGCTTCCTACCTTAGGTATCACCTTTATACCTCCGTGTCATTAAGCTTTTTAACTAAGGCTTATATTAAACTGAATATATTAAGAAACTGACTTAAGGAAACCCATGCAGAATTGTTCTATTTATGGAATTCCTTGGTGTGCACTAGGCTGACAAAGTTCGTACTTGGGAAAATGAGTTTAATTTCTGTACTCCTAGGGAGAAAAAAGTACTCCTAAGTGGTAATGAAACTAAAACGAACAAGGATAACAAATACTGTTACAAAGAAACTTTTCCCACCTGCTCATCCATACACCGTCTACCTAATATGAAAGGTTCACTTTTATCTAAACTCCTAATTCTGCACAGACTGATCAAGATCTAAAATGCTTCAAAATTTTCTGAAGCGGTTTTATATATACGTCGAACAAGAGTGATAATAGAGGCTGCAAGTCCCTCATAACAGAACTCAATAGCTGGTGACTCAAAGATGAGTCAATGTTAACTGATCTCCTATGCAGGAGAGAGATAAAGTATCAAATGAGATGAGTGGCTCAGGGAACCAAAGTAATTCTCTTGACCATGTCTAATAAATCGCCTATCTTTTTATGTTCATCATAACCTACAATGTGAAGGTCTCTTACCATAGCCTATGATCAATTAAATTGAAACTCTCAGCTTTCACAAAGCTAAAAAAAAGGGCAGAGCAATGAGAACTGTCCTCAAATCCCAACTCCTTCTATTCCTCTCTACCAGCTTTCCAATACATGCCTTTGAATAAGGGAATATAAAAATTACCACTTTACATGACTCTAGCACATTTACAAATTACATAATAATTTCATAGACATCCTTGATTCTCGTAACTCATAACAATGTACAGCATTATAAGTCTTATTTTACATATGAAAAAATTAAGGATGAGGAAGTTCAAGTAATAGCTTTCTGTGATCACATAGTAAATGGTACAGTCAAAACTGCAACACATCCACCCAGCCTGTGCTCCTTACAACACCAAGATGTACAAGCAATACTATAAAGCAACAAAAAATAATGTATGTATTTAATATTCATTAAAGCTGACTCAGAAAGTGAGGCAATAGGGGTATCTCCTTTACATATGGCCAAAAATAAATAAACTTCAGGTTAGACCAGCAGTTCTCAAATATTCTGTTCACAGGGCCCCTATACATTTTAAAAAATTATTAAGGACTCCAAAAATCTGTTGTTTATATGGGTTATATGAATTCATATTTGCCACATTAGAAACTAGAAATAATACTTTTAAACATAAGACTACAAAAGCTCACATTCCATTAGCCTTCAGGGTGATGATGTCATCGCATATCAGGAAACTCCTGGAAAACTCCATTGTACACTTATGAGAGAATGAGAGTGAAAAAGGTGAAAACATGTTTGTATTATAATGAGAATAGTTCTGACTTGGTAGACTGCCCTGTAAGGCTCTCAAAGTCCAAAGGGGTCCTCAAACCATACTTTGAAAACCATTAGTAACAACTCTTAGTCATGGCAAATCTTCTTAAATTCCAAGTTGTAACTCATTATTTTACTTTAAGTACATTGTTTCTCACACTAGATTAAAAAAAATCTTGAAGGAAGGAAGGACTGTTTTATTTATTCCCTCATTGCACTAATTCTCTTTGCAGTGCACTGTGCCCTGGACAAAGATGGTATCAAACAATTACTGAGTAAACTGAATCTCTTCTGAAATCTAGTGGATGGGGGAAAAGAAAACATCTTATGCCAAAATTATCACTTCCCTACTATGCAAAGATAAGAAAGATGAAGTATGTAACACAGAGGTCTGTCTTAAGTCAGTGAGCTGTATTGAACAGACAGAAACTCCATTCCAGATATGAAGTAAGAAACAGCAAAAGATCTGAACAAGAGAAATGAGGCAAAAGTTAATACTTTAGGGTTATAAATGTCCAGCTTTCCCCTCAATTTTCTCTATCCAAATAAAAGTAGCAAAGCATTTTCTGAACTATAAATGATTTTTAATATTATCCACATCTATGCTACACTTAGTTCATAACCCAATCACCTAACTAAAGTCAAACTTATTAAATGAAAATATATTAAAGATGATTTGTACCTGCACATTTAGGAGAAATTCCTACATTAGACCTATGCAGAAATAACAGAGAAGTGAATAATAAGGCCACCTCATTCTTTTCTCTAAGAACTTTAAAAACTTTAGATTTTTGTTTCATTCAGTATCAAAAATTACGAGTTACATGACTTACCCAACTATACACTAAATAAAGAAATCCACAGTAAACAGATGTTCCTCATCATATAATCCTACTATTTCAGGGCAAGAGGCCGAGTTACTTTCAAGAAAAACCTTAAGACCACAGAGGCTCCAACAACTATTACCACAGATTCTGGTCTAAAACGCTTGTTGACTGGCATGAATCTCAGAATGAATCCAAATCCTAACTCTATAGTACTAAAAAATTCAAATAGTTTGAATAATTTACTCAAATATTTTAAGTAAGCAATTTACCCCTAAAATGGCTTATAATTTAGATAAATTGCATTCATGGGCTTTACTACAGACTAAGATGGTCATGAATTTTCTCCTTACACTTCACTAATTTCAAAATAGCTGAACTAAATTCAATCTGTGCTATCTACCACTCCAGCAACAGTAAACAAAAGCAATCATATTTTGCTACAAACATTTACTTAAATTTTTCCCATGTCAAGAGTCTGCAATTCTAGTTCTGATTAAAATCCAAAGTTAAATACTGAGAACTAATAACCTTTCCAAATATTAAAATAGATGAGACATAATCTTCGTAAACTTTCCAAAAATAATATTGTACTTAATAATGGTGAGAACAAAACAAAATTTTCAGTGTATTATAAAAATAATTATCACAATGAAATTAGCTATGGAAGAATGGCTCTTAACTTCAGCCTCAGCAAGTTTCACAGAACTAAAAGCTTTGAATTATTTACTTGCTTGACCAAATAACTAAGGTAGCGAGACTGTGTAGTCAGCAACCACATTCATCCTTAGTAATAAGTATGAGTATAATCTAATATGCATGAAAAGCTATTGTGTGAAAAGAACAATGAGTGCGCACACCACACCAGATGCACTATTTGGTAGATACTGATGTCTGCATGAAACAGCTGTACTAAGAAAACAACACAGTCATTTTTCAAAACAGAGATTCTTGTAGCCAGCTACTAAACAGAAATAATATCTCCCCCATTATTGCTACTTAAGATTTTACAGCAAAGAAAACAATAGTCACTTATAATTGCAGATTATATAGGAGGATATGGAGTTGATCCTGGCAGAAACACCATTTCTAAACATACTTAGGTTACAAATACCTATCCAACTGGCACATACCTCACCAACGAAACAAGTACACATAACAGGTACTTAATACAAAAGAATAAACTCAACTAAAACATCTTTACTATGCTTGCTAATCAGCATTTTTGTTGTAAGTACATATCAGGAAGAATTATGCTGGGGAGTGGGAAATTGTGTAGCTTTTTTTTTTTATCAAAGTTATGCAAATCAAAGCATGGACATTCCAGTAATCCACCTACCATATCATCAGCCCCATTCTCCCTACAATACATGAAGAATTTATGGGCATAAAGATCCAATGGGCTGATTAGAGAAGAAATACATGTTCTAAAGCATTCTGCTGGTTTGAGGAAAACTGGTAATTATGCACCAAACCAGTGAAAATAAGTTTTATTGTTATTCTATATCAGTCCAAGGGAAGGATGATAATCTGTGGTTTATCAATATTGGAACTTTCCTAAGAATGTGAAATTAAAAACCAAGGCTTCTGGAGTGCCAGAGAAGGCTGCAAACACATTTGTGTTTTGTCTTTGTGTGTGGGAATGAGAGGAGGAGAGATGGTGTCAGTAAGGTGCCTGACAGACCTTGAAGTCAGCACTGTGAACTGTTGGAAACCTCAATCAGCATCATTCGAGTGCGTGTGCGTGCCTGTGTGTGTGTGCCTGTGTATGTGTAGGGGAGAAGGCATTCCTCTTCAATACTGATTTTACAATCAGAACTGGGTTATATATCATCAGTCTGTGTTTATAACAACAACCTTCAACCATTAAAAAAAAAGGTTAATATGGTCTATACATTCTATTTAAAGAAATTCAGTGAACGGGTATTCTTTAGACAGACTAACTTCAAAATCCCAGGACTTCAGTTACAAGGCTGAGTTCATTTTGTGAAAATTTATTAACTGTATACTTACGATTTGGGCAGTTTCTGTATATACACACAGAAATACACACACACACACACACATACACACACACACACTGTGTCAGTAAAAAGTTTGTGCAAAAAAAAAATTCTGTGTTTAACAGGCTAGCGTACTTTTTTATATAGGATAGTCAAAAAGTGATATGGAAGCAAGGAACTGAAAAAGTGAAAGGGTGAGCTCTTTGGCTATCTGTGGGAAAAACATTCTTGGAGAAGGTCTAGCAAAGGCCTTGTGATGGGTGCAGCTTGGAGTGTGAGAACACCCAGAAGGCCAGAAAAGAGTAAGTGAGAGGAAGAGTTATAGAATATAAGAGTTACAGAAAATAAGGTATGGCCAAAAGTGGAGTAAATCAGTAAATGACTTAGACCTATGCATAGTGCCTGGAGAAATGTCTATGTTACACCTACAAACCAATTTTCAGGGTCACATTTATATTATACTCTCCACTTTATTATTAAGGAGAAAAGGATGGGGAGATGGAGAGGGAGGGGGAGATGGGGAGGGGAAGATGGAGAGGGAGGGACAGAGGGAGAGACAGGCACCTCCTCAGCATATAAGAGGCTTGTATTTGTGTGTTTGAGCATAAAGCTGGGTGTACAACTCAAACTTAAGGCTTCAGTATATCAGAGGAATGAAATTAAAACGGAGAGGAGTACATTTATTCAGCAGGTATCATATGTGACATTTATTATCTCCAATTAGATAGATATTATTTCCGTTTCCATTTTACAAATCTGGAAACTGAGACCAAGAGAAGATAAGGCCTTTTGTCCAAGGCCTTTTTGCACGGTAGAGTGCTGAATGCAAGTATACGTTAATTCAAAACTCTATCTACTGGAATAGACAATTTAAGTACTTCCCTATAGCTTCAACCAAAAGAATGAAATAATTCCATGGTATTGCCAGTCTCTATGTAGCACCTGCAGTTCTACTCATTTGAAGGTAAATATTTAACACTTACAGCTCATTTTTCCCTAGTACAAATATAGTAAGTATGTGGTTTTATGGGAGTCCTAGCAATTTGGCAAGAGAGATTTCGAAACTACTCTGTAAAACTTCTGCTAATGACCCAGTAGTTGCTTTATGACTTTCCAATGAAGTGTGAAGTGCTCTCATGCCATGCCCAAAGTGCTGGTAGGTCCTATGACTCTATAAAGGAACAAAGGGATTTAACGGCACTTGTTTCCTGGTGACACTGTTCTGAGGAAACGGAGAATGTGAAGGGAAGAAATGCTGGGTCAGTATTTAACTTCTAAAGTAGATATTTAGTGGTAGAAACTAACTAACTTGTTCGTATTGAACAACTGATTCAGAAAGTCTCAGCCTGCTATAGGGAATCTTACTAAGAGAAAAAAAGAGACAGGTTATACTTTCTTGGATAGTGAGAGGTTTTTTAGAAATGCCTGAGCTGGGGCTTCCCTGGTGGCGTAGTGATTAAGAATCCGCCTGCCAATGCAGGGTACACAGGTTCGAACCCTGGTTGGGGAAGATCCCACATGCTGCGGCGCAACTAAGCCCGTGCGCCACAACTACTGAGCCTGCGCTCTAGAGCCCGTGCTGCACAACAAGAGAAGCCACCGCAATGAAAAGCCTGTGCACCGCAACGAAGAGTAGCTCCCGCTCGCCGCAACTAGAGAAAGCCTGTGCGCATCAAGCAGGACTCAACACAGCCAAAAATAAATAAATTAATTAATTTAAAAAAAAAAAAAGAATAGAAATGCTGGAGCCATTGAAGGCATACAAGAAGGACAGCAAAAGTATTAAGTGCTTAATATTTGTTTTAGCAGGTTAGTTTTAGTTATATTTATGGAAAGTTGTATCCCTCTGTGTTTACTATGCAACCGGGAGTTAATGACCCCAGACAGGTTTCCAGAGGACTAAAAATTCCATGAAATTAAACTGTTTATGCATTTTTCTGCAGAGTATCCACAGTTTTCATTAGCTTTCCAAAAAGGACCCTCAAAAAAAGGTTTAAAAGTACCTTTCAACATATATGCGTACACGTTCCTTTTTTGTACGCACTTAACCATAGTTTTTTTGTTTTTTAGGGTTTTCTGTTTAAGGGTTTAGAGCAGGAATTAGCAAACCATTTTTTATAAAGGGCCAGATAGGATATATTTTAGAATCCGTGGGTGCATATGGTCTGTTGCACATTCTTCTTCTTCTCTCTCTCTTTTTTTTGAACAACTTTAAATGTAAAGTTAAAAAATGTAAAAGCCATTCTTAATTTGTGGGCCTAACACCAGCTTGTTTGCAAACTCCCGGTTTATTCAGAGTAACCATTGATCTCTCTCTGCAGAAGTAACACAGCATGTCTTTGGGAGTCCAGGACTTTTTAAAATTTTTATTATTATTATTATTTTTACATCTTTATTGGAGCATAATTGCTTTACAATGGTGTGTTAGTTTCTGCTTTATAACAAAGTGAATCAGTTATACATATGTTCCCATATCTCTTCCCTCTTGCGTCTCCCTCCCTCCCACCCTCCCTATCCCACCCCTCTAGGTGGTCACAAAGCACGGAGCTGATCTCCCTGTGCTATGCGGCTGCTTCCCACTAGCTATCTGTTTTACGTTTGGTAGTGTATATATGTCCATGCCACTCTCTCGCTTTGTCACAGCTTACCCTTCCCCCTCCCCATATCCTCAAGTCCATTCTCCAGTAGGTCTGTGTCTTTATTCCTATCTTACCCCTAGGTTCTTCATGACATTTTTTTCTTAAATTCCATATATATGTGTTAGCATACGGTATTTGTCTTTCTCTTTCTGACTTACTTCACTCTGTATGAGAGACTCTAGGTCTATCCACCTCATTACAAATAGCTCAATTTCGTTTCCTTTTATGGCTGAGTAATATGCTATTGTATATATGTGCCACATCTTCTTTATCCATTCATCCGATGATGGACACTTAGGTTGTTTCCATCTCCTGGCTATTGTCAGGATTTTTTTTTTTTTTAAAGGACTTTGAGAAAGTCACTAAGCCCCTCAGTCTCAAGTTTCCACATCTTTGTAAAAATGAGATACCGACCTCTCCTACACAGTTCCTTTAACTATTAAGAGAGATAGCAAGTGTATGGAACTGCACACACATTTCCTGGCATATAGTTAGCAAACTGATTTTATTACCTGTGCCTCTATCTCATATGATAAATTAGTAATATTTATAAGTCAATATTAAGTTTTTGGTCAGGCATGCTCCTCCAATGCAATCTACTTTATAATGATCTGCTTTGGCTACTACTTCTAGTAACAAAGTAGGGCTTTCCCAGAAGCCAACAGACCTCTACACCACAGATTAGAATCCAACAGTTTCCTCATAATTACTCTTCTCCTTTCAATATGTAAATCAAGTTTCTAGAGCAAAGATTTAATTTTCAATATATTATTTTCTATCTGAAGTGTTTTAAATGCCTAAATCATAATAATTCAAAACAGCTTAAGAAAACCCAACTTGCAAGAAGTTATTAAAACCAACACTAAACTGGAGCATACTTAGGTGTACCAAGGAAACTAAGGCCACAAAATATTATACAACACAAAGTAATCAAGTATTTGCCTAGCAGAGACACTGATCTCTCCTCTGTTTCTCACAAAACTGAAGGTCTTAAATGTATCCAAATGTCATTATAATGAGCTTTAATTTAATTGTTCATTGCTTTCCCCTGGAAGACTAACCAGCTTGAAAGCATGAACTCTGTTTTAACCATTTTTTTATCACCATACTCTCACACAACAGGAGGTATGGTAGTCTTCAGGAAATAGTTACTGAAAATAAGTGTCTATTTTTAAAATGACAACTATCTAAGAAAATGATCTTACAATTCCATTTATATAGAGATACTCATCTGAGCAGGAGTACAAGAAAAAGCATAATAGATAAAAGAATAGCAAATACATTACATCATTACTCCAGAACAGCTAGCGTGATACCCCAATGTCCTTGTCTCCACTCTCCCAAAGTATCAAAGGTGAGTTATATTTCCTACTAACATTAGTAAGTAACTAACATTAGTAAGGAAAACTAACATTAGTAAGTAAAACTATGATTCCTACTTACTAAAGTAAACATTAGTAAGTAACTAACATTAGTAAGTAAACATTAGTAAGTAAAACTAACATTAGTAAGTAAAACTATGATTCCTACAATCACTAAGGAATTTTAGCAGCTATTTTAAAGTATTTTCCAGCCTAAGCAAAGATACCTTTTATAAGTTGTCTATATATAGAAACAAAAGTATGAAAGCGTAAGTGAATAAACACAGCACATACACTTAACTTTACAAATGATTTTGTCAGCTTTCAGCGAATTTACTTTGAAAGTTTTTACAAAGACATCAATTACTATCCTTACCTCAAATAATCAGTAAAATTTAAAATGTTATAATTAACATTAAGAATATATGTTTTTCTTCCTCATCTCAGAAGACCAAGGAAGAAATAACACAATTACAAGCCACATTATAGAGTATGAGGCTTTCCAGACCAAGCCTAATTTAGTTCTCTGAAATTAATGGTATATTTAGAGAAGATGTAGATAAAGATGCTAAAAGACCCTATCTAACTAAATACAGTCCTGTCCTCGCCTCCTCAATCTCCAGTCACTAAGAATATGTGAAAGTTTTCTACAAATACATATTGGAATATTTTCAAGAGTAAAAGAACAAAACAGTTATGACAAAACAGTCATGTTCAGAAGACATTCCGTGAACCTGAAAAGTGAAGTTTCCCCCAAATATTTGTTCCATACTCATTCATTAAATTCAAATGGTGTCAATAAGTAGATGCCCCCTCATTTGTAAGTCAGAGAAGTAAACACTTATATATAGTTAATTAATGACCCAAACCTTGCACTAAAGCAAAAGTCCACCAAACTCAAGGTAAAAGCAGCCACTGTCTACTTACTATCACTGTACTGCAGGGAAACGAAAAATGTTTCAAGGGATTTTTAAAAGATTTCTAACAGAATGATTTTTTTTAACATTCAACATTATAATGATAATGTCTTTTATAAAATAAAGTTGCTCAGTGAAAGTCTCTTCGAAGACATAATGTTTAAAGAGGGACAGAAATTATCACCCTCTACTATCCAGCTGTTAACTAACTCTTCCCATTTTCGATGAAGAGCAACAGTAACGCTCCTCATTTAGTAAGCATCTCAAGTTTATATTGCCAGGCCAGGCAAGTACCATCAGTAAATGTAGCAAGTGGGTGGGAACTACAAGCTACACGTAAGAGGTTCCTGCAGCTGCTACTAGACTCCATCTCTCCATCTTATTATTGCTAGGACAAATGCAGGCCTAGTGCTACCAGATCTTCCAAATTTTCCTAAGAAAAGCCAGAAATCCAAATCATGCAAAACTTTCCATTTTTAAATGTTGGCAATTAAGAAATAAGAAAACCACAGTGCAGGCCAAATTCAAAGTACCTACAAACTGAATCTGGCCTTTCAGTATGCAATGACTGCTAACTACACAGCAATAATAACCCAAGGAACAGAAGCATCAGTAAGAATCTCAAATGTCAGACTCCCAAACCCTAAACTCCTCAGGACTATTACTCAGATTTCATGTTGAAGATGGATTCTCCATGTAGTCAAGAACACTGGTGGTAATCCTTCTCTCTTGAAGACTAATTTTTGACTAATAATAATTTTTTTAAAACTATGGCTTTTACTATTTTAAAGTATACATTTTAAGAAAAAATCAAAACAATGAACACTGAGATGGTGAAATCAGAATATTAGTAAAAATTAATAAAATTAGAATTATAATATGTAGAAAATGTATACTTATATAAAAATACTATAATGCTTTACAAACTGTGTTAGTTGGGTAAATGTCTGTCAGCTGGGTCCCCAGAAAGCAACCAATCATTTGAGCTCCCTTCTCATCTCTTTATGAGACATCAAGAATGGGTAGTCCTGATGGGCCACTTTTACTTTAGCAACATGAAAATAAAAAACAAATGAAGAGGGGGAAGAAGTGACAACGATGTTAATTGGCAAGGTATTTCTGTTTTATAATAATTTCAAGTGCCAAAAGATCCTAAGACTCAATACAATTTTCGTTACTGCTTTAGCTCTAAGTAGATTAGATAGCTAAAAAGGATAAACTAGCAAGACCTTCTATTTAGAAATAAAATCTGCTGGATTAAAAAAGAAATGCTAAGTGGGGCAGCACCCAAAGATTTAACCTTATGATTTAACCTTAAAAGGATCGTTTCTCAAAATTTCCAAAAAAAATTTTTTTAAGAAAAAAAAAAAGCTTTATAGTCATACTCAGAGTTCTCAGTTAATTTGGAAGGCTACCCCCACATATTTTGATGACATACTTAAAAAAAAAAATCCTTAAGAACAACACAGCAGAGTTTAAGGAAAAAGGGCAGCTTGACTTTATCAGAACTTGACAGCTGTGTGATTTTAAGCAAGTTATTTAACTACTCTGGGCACTATCCCCTGATCTATAAAAAAGGATAAACCATAGCTACTTTAATTCTCATGATGAGAATTGTGATACATCTTAAATGTATTTTAATTCATTCTCTTAGCTGAAACTTGAATCTGTACCACAACATCAGTACTTTAAAATATTCCTGGCAGAACAGCTACACACAGATGAGAGAACTCAACACTTCTTGAAGCAGCCCTTTTCATCCTCACACTTCTATCATTTTCTTTTACTAACCTAAAATCAGCTTCCTAGTTACTTCAAACCCATCAATCACATTCTAGTTTAAATCTTATTAAGTACAGCTAATTCAATTCTCACTAAACTCCAACCTCCATAAGGACTGAGACTGTTCAGTATTGAAACCCCAGCACCTAGAACAATGATAAGCACATAGCAGGTGTACAATAAATATTTACAGATTGAGTGATATGTTCTGTACAGTATTTACTGATTGACCATTGAAATGCCTTCGAATATAAAGAGCAGGTGTGTATACAGGTGTGTATACTTCTGGAGGTGATCATTTAATGCTTAAGGTTTAAAAGTTGAAATATCATACATAACCAAACACACACATGCTATGTTTTTAAAAATCCCTTTGGATACAGTAAATAAGAGCAATTTTGCTACATTTTAAATGATGATGCTATTCAATGATACAGATGATAAAGTTCCTTCAAAGCAATAAACCTATTAATGGCTCCATAACTTCGAATCATAATTTCCTTCAGATTTAACTGAATTCCAAGTCTACATTAAAAAAAAACACCTCAAAATGACACATACCCTCACTACCACTGGCTATCCTACAAATAACCCCCAAATAATAACTTAGTCAAGTTTCATCACCTGAAAGTTACCCAGAAAACATCAGAATTGAAATTGTGATAGAATTATCAAAATCTGTAACAACTTTCTCTCATGACTTTCTTAGCCACACACTGCTATAAACACCTCACTGCTTAAACACTAGAACTCATTTATAATTTAGTCACTTATATTTCAGAGCTGAAAGAGTAGGTTTCATAAAGTTATGTTCTACTTCACAGAACAGGAAATCAAACAGTGGATGACCAGTTCACCATCCTCTGCAAATCTATGGAAATATTTCCATTATAAATTTCTCCTGCCACCTGATGGTTTTAAGCTGTCACTCTGTGATATTAGCGTAAACAAAACACAATTACTAAGGTAAATCTGCCACATAGCACACGTCAATACTCCACCCCAAACCCAAACATCAAATATTCCTGAATTATTTGGGTCACTGATGCTTGAAACTGTGGTAGAAAATCAGTGATCTAGAAACATGTAACTTCCACTAAAGGAAACTAGGTAAGGCAAATACCAGATTTACATAATTTTATAGGAAAGAACAAAATCTAAAAGCGTCAAACATTTTAATGAACACAAAATTAAAGGAGGACAGAAAGTAAAATTAAAAATTCATGTTTTGTAAGAAATAGCCATACATGACCCTTTCAACACCGACAAGCCTTCCCAGACCAAAGTGGATGAAGCCTCTAGCCCTACAAAACTTTCTTTCCCCTTCCACTTCCATATTAAAAAAAAAACAACCCAAACCCTATACATTAATCAAAATAGTATACTACAGAAAATCAAACCGCCAGATATAGGGAGACTTTAAAACAGTTAAAATCACTACCAATCTTTAAAATACTATCTGCAGGGCCATTTCGGGTACTGTGGGAGGAACTCAGAGCCAGGAAGAGCTGAAACGTGAGGGGCAGTCTGCGTCTGTGCTATAGAACCCACCCCCAAAGGGCAGATGACATTAACACAGAATGTACAGAGAATTACAACACGCACAGGCTCCCAACTCGTTACCAATCTGCAGTGGAAGAGTATTCCTTTCCAACAGACACTCCCTCTACCCTGAAAGTTGCCGAAGCAGCACAGCAAAACGGGCCTGCAGTTGCAAAATACAACAGCCCTGGGCTACCAGCACACTCTTCACGTCTGTACTTTGTGTCCAGGAACAATTTCTCAACGTGGCCAAGGTGATGCAGCAAAGCTGCCCTCAATGCAGCAACCACGGATAGAAGTTTCTCAACAGTCCCGGAGCCATCCCGGGGAGGAGGGTGGACTTCCCTTCCATCTTCCATATGCTGCTTCGACCCATGCTGACAGCACCCTGGATGCCCAAGAACACACAGAGAGGTTTCTAGCTCCCATTAAGGCCCTTCGGAAGCAAAGAACGTAGGCACTACCTGCCTTTACCTAGGGCCCTGTCCAGGGCTGGGAAGAGCCCTGGGAAGCAGGGACTGGGATTCAGTCGTGGCCCTTCCCACCCACGCAGGCGGCAGCGTGCCTCCAGGCCCGGGGTCCCAGCAGCCGGGCCCCCGCGGCCGGGCGACCCTTCCCCCCACGCCCCTCTCACCTGATCTTGTAACTCGGGAGGGTGTGCTTGCGCTTGATGACTTTCTTGAGCTGGTTGACGATGATGGAGGTCAGCTGCGGCATGGGCCGCCCTTCGAACTGGGAGCGCACCTCGAAGTCGATCAGCGGGTCCTCCACGAAGGAGAAGAACCAGTGGGTGAAGGGCACGCGGGTGAGGACGAAGCGCAGCCTCCCCACCACCCGGGACAGCTTGACGAACAGGTAGGCGGACTTGCCGAAGACCAAGTCCACGTCGATGGCCAGGTGGAAGCCCCCGCTGTACTCCACCTCCGCCTCGAAGGCCAGCTCCTCGGGGGAGGCGGCGGGCAGCGCCTCCCCCTCAGGAACGTCGGGCTCCCCGGTGGCCGAGGGCACCACGGGCCGGAGGAGCCGGATGGTCTTGATGAAGGGCACGGCCTCGCCCAGGAACACGTCCCGCAGGCTCAGCCCCTCCAGCAGGCGCCCGGCCGTCTTGGTCTGCAGCAGCTCCTCGAACTCCACCTTGATCTTCTTGGTGACCCAGCGGCGGGCCAGCGCGGTGTCCCGCAGCTCCCGGAACAGGAACAGGATGGTGGCGTTTAGGAAGTAGCAGGTCTCCCGCGCCGGCGGGGCGGGGGTCTCGGGGGCCGGAGCCGGGCCGCCCTCGGGTGGCCCGCCGGAGGGCTCCTCAGCGCCGCCGCCGCCATAAAGGTACTCTCTCAGGGCCAGGTCCGGCACCGGCTTGATGTAGCGGAAGCCGTCGGCCGCGCGGGCGGCCTCGTCCGGCGGCGGCTCGGGCTGTTTGCGGTAAAGCAGCAGGAACTGGGTGAGCAGCGTGAGTAAGGAGCCCAGCACGGCGGACGCCAGGATCATAAGCAGCAGCCCCATCCCGCCACCGCCTCCGCCCGGAGCGCCCGCGCCCTGGCCCCCGCGCGCACAGCGCGGCTTTCTTCACGGCGCCCTCCCCCCTACCTCCATCTTGAGGACATCGGGCGGCGGGGTCTGGGCGAGCGGCTCCCTGGGCCTCGTCCAGGGGCTCCGGACGGCGCACTGCAGCGCCCCAGCCTGCGGCGGCCCGCGCCTCCTCAGAAGCTCCCGGAGGCTGCTGCTGTGGTGGCGGCAGCGGGGGCGGGAGGGAGCGGAACGGCGCCTTCCTCTGGCCGCCGCTCATTGGACGAACGGCGAGTGACGTCAGGAGCGTACTCGCTCCCGGCGGCGTCGCCTGGCAGCCGGCGCCCGGGCACGCGTACGCGGGTCCTTCTTCACCTCTCGGGCGCCCTTCCAACCCCGCCCCCACGCCAACATCCCAGTTCCCCGCGATACACGTGGCTGTCACTTCTGAAGCCGCTGCGCGGATCTGGGAGGATAACTGGGGCCACCGGTTGGAGGATAAGGAGGCCGGGCGGAGATGTCGTGGCGGCGCGTTCTTGACTCCGGTCATCCCGTTATCTTCTAATGCGCCCATCCCCCCTCATTGGCCGCGGTCCCTGTTACCCCTGCTGCAGTGTGATTCTTCCACTCCCGTCCCTGAGAATGGGCTGGCGGCTTTCCCTGCCGGGCAGCGCCGCAAAAGATCTGAGTTGGCCGCTCGGAGACTTCCCAAGCCGAGGACAAGATTGCACTGCCTCTGAGACCGCGGTCGCCGACCATCAATCTGACCAGCAGACGCTCTGCGTTCGCGGAGGGTGGGCCCTGGGGAGGAGGGACAGAGAAAAAAGGAGTCAGATGCGGACTAACTTTACTACCTAGGCGGATATTTGAGATTTAAACGAGAAGGACATTAAAAAAAAGAGCCGGTTTGAGGAATGATGAGTGGGATGAACTTGCCAGATGATTGGAAGATAAATAGTCACTGTCAAGCTATCGCAGTGGTTAAGCCCCTAAGTGTATTACCACATTTAGTTCATTTAAGAGACAGTTATAGTTAGCCACCACCCATTTTACAGATGCAAACACTGGCGCAGAGAGGCAAAGGAAGTTGCCTAGGGTCACACAATGGTGCCTGATTTTGTCTAAAACTAAACCCTAAGTCCTTGGTCACTACTCAGTACTAGGATACCAAGATTGCTAGAGTTGGAAGGGGGCTTATTGGTTCCATGGTGCACAGGAAGGGGGAGTTAGAAAGGGGGGGGTGAGGAAAGACTTAAAGGAATTTTGCACAAGGTAGCACCTTGACCAAAGCCATAGAGTTAATGAAGCCAGGTTGCCCAGGAACAATGTTATCCTCCTGCCGTCTGGTTACCTCACAAATGCTTATGTGCTCCAACCACATGGACAACACAAAGATCCACCCCTAGTCCCACAAGGGTCAGATATTCCATACCTAAAAATCAGGTTGGTTCTGGCTGGCCTTAAGGGGCCAGGGCAGGGCTCCTCTTTAGCTCTGGAAGATCCCCAAGCCAGTGACAGTCCTGAGTCTGGGTGATTCTAGAACAAAAAACAGAATTCTGACCCAACTGGAGCAGGTATAGAACTTTGGAACCAAGCCGTTCTCATCTTACTTACTCATCCCCAGGCGTGAGACCAGAATGGCTCCTTTGCTGTAAAAATGTTAGCCTGCTGAGAGAGCCAGGCTCAAAACCACATTCCACATCCTATCGAAGTCCAGAGCCCTGCCGGGATATCTGGGAGCTCCAGGCAGCTTCTTTTCTTGTGATCATCTCTGGGCTGCTATCTCAGTTCTACACTGTTTCAACCCAAATGGGAAATGTAGACCCTTAATATCCACCAAAAACCTTATTTATAATACTCCTGCACCATTGTAATAAATGTCACAGAAGCTGGAGGTGGGGTGGAAGATTATCTGAGTAATTTTCACAGCACTGAGATACAATATCCTCAAATTGTGTATTAATCCATTCTGCATCTTAAAATATTCTTCAACTACCTCCTTCCCCCACAAGGAAAGTTGGTGATTTTCCTGGGAGTGAGTTCTCAGCCTCACACTCCATCTTGCAGGCTTCTCCCTTTTCTGCCCTCCTCCTACCTCATTAGTAACAGAACTCCCATTTGACATCCCATTGACATGAATGTCAATGCATTGAGATAAAAGACACTTATTCCCCAATCTCTCTTACATCTAGATGTGTCAGTGTTACTGGTTTCTGATATGTAAGAAGTTTTGTAGGACCTTCTGGAAGTCTCTTAAAGGGGACTGACTCAGCTGGAAGCTACACCGTTTTGCTTTCCTCTCTTTGTTCCTCCTTCCAGCTGTCTGGAATGCAGTCATGATTTCTGGGGCTCCAGCAGCTACTTTGGATCTTGAAGTAACTTTGACAATGGAGGCCCTATGCTAAAGATGGCAAAGTAGACAGATATGCCTGGATCCCTGATGACTTCTTGGAGCTACCACAGCAGCCCTGGATTTTCTGTTGTATTTGGTCAAACCTAATCTTAATTGTTTCATCCAATAGCCATCCTTCCCAAGTTGCCCCCTCCTCTATGTTCCCTACCATTCACCCACTTGTCCAAACTGCTTGCCCTCCTTACTCCCCCTCATCATTTTAATTCTATCTCCTTAGTATATCTCAAGTGTGTCCTCACTTCTCTAGCCCTATCACCAGGCCCTTATTTCAGGCCCTCTTCTTTTCTCTTGCAATGACTTTAGTTCTTCGTTATCTCCTACCTAGTCACTCTGTCTGTCTTGCCTCCTGTGATCATTCTCCACACTGTTGCTACAATGACCTTTCTCCAGTACAAAACTGATCTTGTCACCTTGTAGCTAAAAGTTCTTCAGTGGCTCCCCACAGCCATATTCATAATAATCGCTACCATGCTTCAAGAGCATAGTAGATGGGAAGCATTGTGCTAAGCACTTTAGAAGCATCTACACTCCCACAATTGTCCTTTACGGTAAGTACTATCATCTCCAGTTTATGGATGAGGAAACAGACACTTGATGCAGATAAATAACCTGCCAAAAGTCACTAAGTTAATAAGTGGAGGAGTGGAGATTTGAATAAACTCTGTCTAACCCCAAGGCCTCTCATTTTAGGTCAATATTCCTTTAGGATACAGTCCAAACTCATTAGCATCCTTTGTGAGCTTGCCTTTGCTTACACTTTAGCTTCTTCTCTCACTACTCCAGATGTAGATTTTGAAGATTTTTTTCCTATCTTTATATTTTTAGGTCCTTGTTGTTTATCTATTTTATATATAGTAGTGTGTATGTGTTCATTCCAAACTCCTAATTTATCTCTCCCCCGCCCCTCCACTATCCCTTTAGGTAACCATGTTTGTTTTCTATGCCTGTGAGTCTATTTCTGTTTTGTAAATAAGTTCATTTGCATCATTTTTTTAGATTCCACATATAAGTGCTATCATATGATATTTGTCTTTGACTTACTTAACTTAGTATGATAATCTTTAGGTCTGTCTGTGTTGCAAATGTCATTATTTCATTATTTTTTATGGCTGAGTAATATTCCATTGTATCTGTATAACACATCTTCTTTATCCATTCATCAGTTGATGGATGAAGATATTATTGATGAATTTGCTTTCATTAAAGCCAGAAAGTAAAATTATAATAAACGCTGTTTGGGGTACAAACAAAATATTTAAACTTAATGTGAACTTTAATATATCTACTTTTCAAATTTACTATATTTTTTCAACTACTTTAATGTTCTGGAATAAACTAGCCATTAAAATATATTAAAAGGTATATACAGGGATTCACATGTTGACTGAAGAAAGACACACAACCTAAAAGTTGCAAGTTATGTTTTATTTGGGAAACTTACTGAGGACTAAAGCCTGGGAGACAGCCTCTCAGATAGCTCTGAGGAACTGCTCCAAAGAGGAAAGGGAAGAGCCCAGATGAATAGGAATTTTTGCTGAAGACGAAACAAAACATGTAGTCAAACATCAAAAGATTACTGCTAGTCATGGAAAACAGACATCTCGAGTTAATGATTTTAGTGCTTTTCTGTGTATGGGAAGATGCAAGAGTCTGGGTTCACTGAAGTTATTCCTTAGATATGAATCTTAATTGTCTAGGGCCAGTATCCTGTTTTTCTCCACCCTGAATTTTCTTAGGGCACACTGCAGGGGTTAGCTGCAGTGCCTGATGACTTGATGGTGGGCAACATTCTTTGTTTATGGAAATGGCAGGCAACATTTTTTTGTCCACCCACATTTGTCCTTTTGCCTCAGGCTCTGGTATTTCTTGGCATGGCACTGTCAGATCCTGTCTTTATTTAAAATCTTGATGTTTTGTTTATCATAGATAACATATTATTTTTATTTTTTAGATGTTGCATTAAATGTTACTTATCTTGTTGATTGGTTTTTTTGGTGCCCCTTCAAATTTTCTGCCCAAGGTGAGAACCTCACTCACCTCACCCTAATCCTGGCCCTGCTCTTCAGCCATATGGGACTGTTTGCAGACTCCTAAACACACAATTATCTATCTTACTTCCTTTATTTTTGTCAGTCTTGCCTAGCACATGTTGGGTACTCCATAAATATTTGTGGATGTGAATGAATGCTTTTCCTTCTGACCTTAACCCTTTGGTTCCCCTGCCCATTGTCTGAATAACTCCTACTTGGGGTTTTTTAAGACTGAACAGAAGAGTCACCTCTACCAGGAATTTTCCCTGACTGTTCACACCCCTGTCCCTCCTGACCTCCTCTAAGTCTGGGTTAGGAGCTTTTCCATTGTCCTCAGTGCAGTTTGAGGTCACCTTGGAAATAGCATTTCTTATCATGTTCTGAGATTCCCTGTTACTTGCTTGGAATCACGAGTCCACTTGTGAGCTTCTCAAGAGCAAAGACCATGGCTTTTTTGTCTCTGTATCCTCAGCCCGCAAAGCACATACTAGGAAGCATGCTCATAGGATGAATGGATAGCTGAGTGGACGGAGAGATGGTAGAGTGAGATCTGCTTTAAGATATAACTGGTAGCAAATTGCAAGTGGAGTCTGTATGGAGGGAGAGTGAGATTTGTGAAGAAGTTTTGCCAGAATCCAGACAAAAGTTGATCAGGGATTAGACTAAGGCAGTAGGTTGGACTTACGAGACATTTTAGAGGAAAAAATCAATGGAACTGGTTTGAAATTAAGTGCATGGAGAAGAACTCAAAGGCAACTGAGGTTTTATAATTGAGTGAGTAGGAAGATGGGGGTTCCCTAAACAAAGACAGGCAACACAGGAGAGCAAGCTGTAGGCCTATCACCTACACATGGTCATGGACCCAGAGAACAGGGAGCGCAACCATATCAGATCCTTACTAGATAGATGAGGCCTTAATCAGTATTTATATTCCTCCTAAATTCTTCTCCAAACCATTCCACTTTTCTCTATCCTCTGAAATTGCTTTAGCCTGGGCCATTGTCATCTTGTGTCTAAATTCCTGCCACTGCCTTCTAATTGGTCTACCCACCTCCCACTTTCCTTTCCTTACTGTATTCACCATTCTCAGCCAAGCCCAATTAAGCTACTCTCTGCTTAAAATCTCTCAACAGCTCTCCATAGGCTTCTGGATGAAGTGCTGATTCCTGAGCACAATCCCTCAGGCTTTCACGATCTAGCCCTTTCCTACATCTTCCACTCCATTTCACAATATGCCCCCCACTTGTGGCTGTGCTCCAGGATTCCTAAAGTTCTTGGGATGCCTCCTTGTCCCTTGCTCTTTCTCTTATCTCTAGGGCTTTGCACATGCTACTTCTTCTACCTGAAACTCTTTCCCTCATCCCTTTGTAGGCAACTGCTGCCCTTCAAGTTTAAACACTTACTTCTAGGAGACTGTCCCTGCTCCTAGCCTTAACTTGGCCCCCTGCTACATACTCATAGAACAACCTGTTCTTTCCTGATGCTTGTGACAGAGATTGCTAGTTGCCTATTCACATTACATACAGATGTGATGACTGGTACTGTAATGGCCATCTTACAATCATGTGGTAACCTTGAGGATAGGTGCCACACACTGAACGTAGTTAAACAGAAAGATAGAAGAACCTTGGGACACTAATGATATTGAAGCTGTATACAACCTTGCAATCCTCACCTCTGGACTTCTTCTACATTTGAGAAACATGTCCTTTAAGCTGTCACGCTAGTATTTTTCAGGTCTCTGTTGCCAGCTGCCAAATGCAATGCTGATAAAAGTTCATCACACCTTTTTGTTATCACTTGTACAATGTGTCTTATAAACCACAGTGTGTCCCAGTCCTCAACATAAATCTTGGAACATAGCGAGTGCTCAACTGATATTTATTAAACCAATGAATATATTCACATGACATCCTCTCCACTTTCGGTGAGAAAGAGCTACCCTGTTCTCCTGAAACTTTGGGACCACTCATTTAAAGGAAGAGGCTGGGGAGGAGGGAGCAGAATGCCCCAGTAGACTGGGAGAAGAGGCACTGCTGTTGGCTGTGCTCCCCTGCAAAGCAGGGGAAGACTGTGGGAGAGAATAACAGGCTGCAGTAGCAAGAGGCTTGGAGACTGTAAGTCCTTGAGATCTATTGGTGGATCCAAATCTACTGCTGGGAATCGGTATAACTGTTGGGGTCCCAGGCACACTCACCTCTTCTGTATTTATATTCACTCCTTAGGTGATCTAATCCAACTTCATGGCTTCAAATACTATCCATCTGCTGTGTTTCCAAATGTATTTAATCAGTCTGGACCCCTCCCTTGAACTCCTCTAGGAAACCCATATATCCTACAGCCTACTGGACACCTCCATTTGGGTGTAGAATGACTTACTGTGTGCAAAACTGAGCTGATATTCAACCCCACTGGTTCTTTGGGCAGGCTTCAGTTAATGGTGCCTCTGTTCTTCCAGTTACTAAGGCCAAAAGCCTTGTGTTGTCCTTGACACCTTTCTTTTGCTCATATCTATACCTGGTCTGTTGACAAATCCTGTTGGCTCTATCTTCAAAATATATTTGGAATTTTACCACATTCATCCTCCTGGTTCAAGCACCAGGTTGGGCCTGGATTTTTGGAATGGACTCTTAACTGGCCTCTCTGCTTCTTCCCTTGCCACCCTGATGTCTATTCAAACACAGATGCCCCAGTGATTACATTAAAGGACAAGTCTGATCGTGCCACTCATCTGCTCAAAACCACCAGTGGTTCCTGTGGGGGGCAGAATAGTGACCCCCCCAAAGATGTCCACAACCTAATCCCTAGGACCTGTGAGTATGCTGCGTTAGATGACAAAGGGGAATTAATGTTGAAGATAGAATTAAGTTTGCTACTCAGCTCACCTTATGAGAGGGATATTTTTCTGGATTATCCAGTTATGTCCAATGTGATCACAAGAGTCCTTAAAAGTGGAAGAGGGAGGCAGAACAGAAGAAAATCAGAGTGATGTGATGTGAGAATGACTCAGTCCCCTATTGCTGGCTTTGAAGCTGGAAGGGGGTTAGGAGCACGAAATGTGGGCAGCCTCCAGAAGCTGGAAAAGACAAAGAGCCTCCAGAAAGAAACACAGCCCCGCCCACACTTTAATTTCAGTCCAGTGAGATGTGCTGCAAGTTGGGCTTTTGACCTCCAGAACTGTAAGAGAATAAACTTGTGTTGTTTTAAGCCATTAAGTTTATGGCGATTGGCTACAACAGCCACAAGAAGGAATACAGTTCCTTGTCGCATACAAGGTGAACGCTGAAGTGCAGCAGTGAAGTCCAAAGTTCCAAATGACCTGGTCCCTGTTACCTATCATCTCCCACTTTCCACCTTATTCACTCTTCAGGCACAGTGCCCTCTTGATCTAGCCATTAATCTACAGCTTTGTAGAGGAATGAATGATTTTGAAACTTCATTTTCCAGAAGAAAGAGAGGAGAGGGGACCTGCCCCTGGTGCCCCAGCAGGGACTTGAACTCAGGACTCCTGCCCAACTACCAGTGGGCTACTAATTCTATGGTACTTAGCTTTCACTTCAGCTTCCTCCCCAAGAAACTCTTGTGGTTACATCTCCCTGGCCACCTACTGGTGTTTAATATCTCCTCCAATGCGGTTATCTTTCTTTTGACCCTATTCTTTGCAGAGAGTAGCTCATTTCTTGCTGTCTGAAATTCAAAGACAGAAACATTGTCCCTTGAAAAGGCAGGGAAAGATATTCCCAGGGCATCAGATTGTAGTGATTGAGACAGCCAACTTCCTTAGGAGGAAAAGTCAGGCCTGCCTTTCTTTCAACCAAGGAGGTTTGCTGTATGGATTCCTGTTTATACCCTGTAGAGTGATTTACATAGAAACCAGGACACATTTCTAAGTGTTGTTGGCCTTGTCAATCTGAGTGCAAACAGCCCTCCTTATTTTGCTGACCTGGCACTTGTAGTTCCAGAAGAGAAGGTCTGATTGGTTAGCCTCCTTCAGTGGAGCCCCTACCCCACATTTGTGCTGAGTCACCTCAGTATTGATCAGCCTCCCTTGTGTCCAGCTGATATATGTGTTGCAGGCTGCTCTGGGACTGATCTCTGGTCCACTCAGCTCTGGCCACAAGAGCAGAGGTGGCTTCCTCTACAAAGCTTGTGGGTACCGGCCTGGCAGACATTACAGGCCTATTATGTCGTTTGGATTTTTTTTTTTTTTTTTGGTCTGCCTAGCATTGCTTTCATTTGGGAACTCCCCTTGGATCAGGGGTCTGCAAACTTTTTCTGTAAATGGCGAAGAGTAAATATTTTAGGTTTTGTGGGCCATCAGTTCTCTATTGTAGCTAGTCAATTCTGCCATTGCAGCCAAGCGCAGCCATAGGCGATAGATAAACAAAGGAGTGTGGCTACGTTCCAAGAAGACTTTATTTACGAAAATAGGCAGGGGGCCATAATTTGCCTACTTCCTGGTCTGGAAGGCCTGGAACCTTGCCCTCTATTCATAATCCATCCTCCCTTGCCTCCTCTCAAAATCTTCATGCTCCAGTCCACAGGGTCCCTTCCTCACAGGGCTCCCAGCCTGGAAAATTCTCCTGAATCTTTGTATGGCTAACCCCTACTACCACCTCAATCATTGCTCAAATGTCATTTCCTCAGGGAAGTCTTCCCTGATTCCCCTAGTACACTTTCCTAGGGCACCTACCGTTCCTTCATGGCATTTTGTATCACCGTTGTAATTTTCAGTCTTTTCATGTTAATTTGCTGTCTGTCTCTCCACTAGGCATAAGAGTGAGGCCCTGTCTGTTTTGTTCAGTAGCTGACATAGTGCTTAGTGCATAGTAGTAACTCAGTGTGTATTTCCTGGAAGAAAGAGAGAGAGAGACAGAGAGAGAGAGAGAGAGAAAGGAAGGAAGAAGGAATCAGTCTTCTGAACTTGCCTGTTAAATGACTGAGCATCTAAGAGTAACAAAAATAAATGGGACATTGTACTTACCTGTGCATTGTTAAAGTCAGGAGAACAGGAAGAACTGGCAACACTGGCACTCCTCCCCACCTATTCAGACATCTGGTAGCCTTTGGTGCTTGGGGATGTTCCCTGGAGGTGACCTCACATCTCAGGTCTGACTGTAGAGTTGGTGGGGACTTGTCCTCGCAGCCCTTTCTTCCAACACCCTGACCCTCCCGCATCGCCTTCCTTCTGTCTAAGCTCCCAACAGGATGTGCATCAAGGTCATCTCCCCTAAGTGCCCTTTCCCAAAGTTACTCAGGCCTCCTGGGGTCAGATCCCAGATCCAGGACTTAGTGGTTATATGACCTTGAGCACGTCACTTAAACCCTCCAAGCCTCAGTCTCCTCTCTGTAAAGCAAGGATCATAAAATTACCTGTGACATAGGGCTATCGGGAGGCTTTAATAAGGTAATATGTAGAAAGTACTTAATAGGACGTCTGACACATACTTAGTATCAATAAGTTATTACTAGCTAAATTTTAGAAAAAGAAAAACCTGATGATCTGATTGAAGCTATCAGGCCCATCCTTAAAATACGTGGGGTCAGGGCTAGAGTACAAATGCTTGAAATGTTCGAAAATTATAAATCAAGCTGTTAAATAACATTTGTCTGTCTTCTCCCTCTTCATTGACAAATACGGCTTCACAATGGCAAAACTTTTTTTTTTTTTTTGGCAAAACTTTTTAAAAATTGGAAAACTCTAGTTTTTACATGACTGAAAGATGGCAAAATAGCAAAGGCAACTGAATTTAATTAGTGTTGTGCATGTGCTATTGAGGGCCAAGAAATATTTGCATTGTGACAAAGACTCCTACTCACCCCACAAAGAATCCCTGGGATGAATGGGACCTTAAAAGGCAATTTTGAGCCAAAAAGATGTACAGCGCCTCCTGCCCTCACTGTCCCTTACCGCCCCCCACACATCAGAAGAACGGGGTTCTTCAGCTCTGCGTCCTCATTCTGACTCTGCACTCTCTATGCTTTTGCTAAGCAGAAGTAGAGCCACAACTGTTAAGTAACAAAAGACACAGCAACCAAATGCTTTACTTCTTTATTTCCTGATTGATATCAGAGTTTCAGGGAAGTACTTTGACAAGTAACTCAATAATAAACACATCAAAATAAAACAGAACTAATGAAAGAAGAATAAGATACTGATCTGCAGAAAATGCCAACACTATTTTTTTTAAGTCAGGAAAAAGTCACAAAGATGTATTGCTCATAAATGCCTATTAAAAGCCTTCTTTAAAACACAGGTACCTGGGCTTCCCTGGTGGCGCAGTGGTTGAGAGTCCGCCTGCCGATGCAGGGGACACGGGTTCGTGCCCCAGTCCGGGAAGATCCCACATGGCACGGAGCGGCTGGGCCCGTGAGCCATGGCCGCTGAGCCTGCGCGTCCGGAGCCTGTGCTCCACGACGGGAGAGGCCACAGCAGTGAGAGGCCCGCGTACCGCAAAAAACAAACAAAAAAAACCAAACAAAAACACAGGTACCTGCAACGGGCTAGACCTTCAAATAAAAACTGAGGTAAGGATAGAATTCCTATTTGACAGAGAGGGAATGGAAGCACAGAGAGGCTAAGCAGCATGCAGAAGGTCACACAGCTACTAAGTGGCAAGGGAAGAATTCTAAACCAGGTTCATTTGTGTCCAGATTCTGACCTGGTGACCACCATGACACACCGGCTCTTTGCTCCCTACTGCCTCACATCCAGAGAAACCAAATAATCAACTCTAGTGACGAAAAATGCAGTCGGAACCCTGGCTGAGCATCTTTCTTCTCCTGAGTCTTCAGTTTCTTCAAAAAGACAAATAAGTCTTATTAACACCATGCAAACAGTTAATAAGCATGTGTTAAAGTGTTGCGTTATAAAATGTTGTAAAACAACACTTACTGACCTACCCTTTTTTATTGAGTAAAATCCCGACCGCTGAGCTTTAAATGACCTCTTCCTTCTAATTACAAAACGTTGACTTGCTTAATCTTAATTTTGAAGACCAAGCGGCTTTACAACGTTATTACAAGTTGAAAAAGTGCCAAGAGGACCTTGAATAGCAAGATGGGGAAACATGGTGTAGTGCTATGAAGATATTGACAGTATCTTTATGGTTCGTCGACATCTTTATGATTAGTGAGATTTTTAATAGCTTTGTTGAAATATTTTTCATATACCCTAAGATTCACCCACTTAAAGTGTATAGTTGGTTAGTTTTCATATATTCGGAGTTGTGACACCATCACCATGATCTAATTTTAGAACATTTTCAACACCCTAAAAAGAAACCCCATGCCCATTAGCAGTCACTCCCCATTTCCTCTCACCCCAACTCCAGGCAGCCACGAATCACCTTCTGTCTCTATCTATGTGCTTAGTCTGGATATTTCATGTAAAAGGAATTGTACAGTATGTGATTTTCGGGTCACTGGCTACTTGCACTTAGCATAATGTCTTTAAGATTCATCCATGCTATAGCATTTATAAGTATTTCATTGTTTTTTATGACCAAATAATATTCCATTGTATGAATATCCAAGTTGTTTATGCATTTAGCAGATGTTAGGCATTTAGGTTTTTCCGCTTTTTGTCTATGACGAATAATGCTGCTATGAACTTTTGTATACAAGTTTTTGTGTGGACATATATTTCCATTTCTCTTGGATAGATACCTATGAGTACGATTGCTGGGTCATATGGTGGCTCTATGTTTAACCTTTTGAGGAGCGGCTAGACTGTTTTTCAAAGCAGTTGCACGATTTAACATTCCCAAAAGCAGTGTATATGGGTTCCAATTTCTCCACTTGTTTGCCATCGCTTGTTTTCTTGGTTTTAGCCATCCTAATGGGTGTGAGGTAGGATCTCATTGTGGTTTTGATGTACATTTCCCTCTTGTCTAATGATGATCTTCTCTGGAGAAGTGTCTATTCAAATCCTTTGCCCATTTTTTTTTTTAGAAGATGTTGGGGGTAGGAGTTTATTTATTTAATTTTGCTGTGTTGGGTCTTTGTTTCTGTGCGAGGGCTTTCTCTAGTTGTGGCAAGCGGGGGCCACTCTTCATCGCGGTGCGCGGGCCTCTCACTATCGCGGCCTCTCCTGTTGCGGAGCACAGGCTCCAGACGCGCAGGCTCAGTAGTTGTGGCTCACGGGCCTAGCTGCTCCGCGGCATGTGGGATCCTCCCAGACCACGGCTTGAACCCGTGTCCCCTGCATTAGCAGGCAGATTCTCAACCACTGCGCCACCAGGGAAGCCCCCTTTGCCCACTTTTAAATTGGGCTACTTGTCTTTTATTATTAATTTTTATTATTAATTTGTAAGAGTTCCTTGTATTTCTGGATACAAGTCCCTTCTCAGGTATATGATTTGCAAATATTTTCTCCCATTCTGTGAGTTGTCTTTTCACTTTCTTGATAGCGTCCATTGAGGCATAAGCGTTTTTGACCTTGATCAAGTCGAATTTATGTCTTTTTTTCTTTGGCTGCTTGTGTTTTTTGCATTATACCTAAGAAACTATTGATTAACCCAAGGTCATGAAGATTTACGACTATATTTTATTCTAGGAATTTTATAGTTTTAGCTCTTTCATGTAGGTTTATAATCCATCTTGAATAAATTTTTGTGTATGGTGTGAGGTAGGGGGTCCAACTTCATTCTTTTTCATGTAGATATCCAGTTGTCTCAGACCATCTGTTGAAAATACTGTTCTTTCCTCTGTTGAATGGTCTTGTACCCTTTTCAAAAATCAATTGACCATGAATGTGAGTGTTATGTCTCAGGAGTCAGGGAATCCTGGTTGTCTGCATATACTTAAGAGAGGCGGGCTAAAAAGCTGATGGGATCTTTGAGTATGTTGGGGGGCTTCTAGATTTTGAACTTTGCTATAGAATGATCTGAATCAGCCATTCTTAGGGTAATTGTTCATGCTATATCTTTAGATATTTCCTCTTGGGCAAGTCAGATTCCTTAGAGAATACTCTTTGATTCTCCTGGCTTGAAGATAAAGACCAGAATGTCAGGGTTCTGGGAACTGAATAAGGGCAGAAATCAGGAGGAACTCAGAGATCAGTATGCATCCATTACTGATTTCCCATTAGTTTACTACAGCATTCCTACCCTCAGCTGTGTTTTACTTGCTCCAAGGGTTACACCTCCAGTCTTCTGCCAGGGTGAGAGAGGGGCAGTCACCAGTGATGTAGAGTGGGAGAAGGGAATCTATTTCTCAAACAGCTTTAAACCAGGCCTCCTAATTTTAGTCTCCCAACCTCACCCTCATTTCTAAAGGTATGCAGTGCCACTAATTCCCGAGTCTTTTGAATTTTCTCCATATTCCTTTATTTCATGTTAGCTCTCACATTCCCCATCGCCAGTTTAAGATTTGGCTTCCTTGTGTCTGTCAAGTCAATTAACACTGATCTATCTGCTTTCTAGAATTTTGATGTTGTCTCTTAGCCTTGTCCTTGTGGGTTTAAGTCTTACAAAAAATTCCTTTAATATAGTTTTAAGTGAGGTTTTAAGAGGAGGAAAATCAGATGCTCGGCTTAATCCACTCTCTTTAGCTGGGAATCTGATAACCATCTATTTAAAAAATACCAGTGAAAGGTGAGTGATGGAGTGGAGGCCTTTCTTCTCCTCATACTCCGTTTTTCCCTTGGATTCCATTACTCTGCCCTCTCCCAACTTATGTCTGAAACCTCTGATTATTTATTTTGGTTTCCTTTTCTGCCTCTTCTTCCTCTCTCTGTCCCCTAAATTATAGGAAGCTCCACATTTGGGACCTTTCTGACCTTTCCATCCTTTGCCTCTTTAATAGCCTTCATCTCAGAATAGCCTTTCCAGACCATGCCTTCTAAGCTGCTCTCCTAACCCACTACTCTGTCTCATTTCCCTGATTATTTCCTTCAGAGCACTCATCACTATCTGAAATTAAGTTTATTAGCTTGTGTATTCTGTCTCTTCCCATCAGAACATAAACTCCACAAGGGCAGGAACTGCATCTGTCTTGTTCAGTGCTGTATTGAGCAGTACTTTCCTGGTGCATAACAGGTACTCAGTAATGCTATCTGAAGCAGTGAGTGAAAGATCTGACCTCTCCCAGTGTGGAGAAAAGGGAACCCTCCTACACTGTTGGTGGGAATGTAAGTTGGTACAGCCACTGTGGAAAACAGTATGGAGGTTCCTCAGAAAACTAAAAATAGAATTACCATATGATCCAGCAATCCCACTCCTGGGCATATATCCAGACAAAACTATAATTCAAAAAGATACATGCGCTGCTATATTTATAGCAGCACTATTCACAATAGCCAAGACATGGAAACAACATAAATGTCCATCGACAGATGAGTGAGTGGATAAAGACGATGTGCTGCATATATACAATGGAATACAATTCAGCCATAAAAAGAAGGAAATAATGCCATTTGCAGTAACATGGATGCAACTGGAGATTATCATACTAAGTGAAGTAAGTCAGAAAGAAAAAGACAAATCCCATATGATATCACTTATATGTGGAATCTAAAATACGACACAAATGAACTTATCTATGAAAGAGAAACAGAATCACGAACATAGGAAACAGACTGGTGGTTGCCAAGGGGGAGGGTGTTGGGGGAGGGATGGAGTTGGAGGTTGGGGTTAGCAGATGTAAGCTATCATATATGGAATGGATAAACAGCAAGGCCCTGCTGTATAGCACAGGGAACTATATTCAATATCCTATGACAAACCATAATGAGAAAGAATTTTAAAAAAAGAATGTATATATGTGTATAACTGAATCAGTTTGCTGTACAGCAGAAATTAACACAACATTGTAAATCAACTATATGTCAATAAAAAAATATTGATTAAAAAAAAAAAAGATCTGACCTCTCCCTATATTTTTTCCCCTTTATCTTACATGTCTTCCTTCTCTGTTCCAATACTCATTATACCTAACCATCAACAGTCCCCTGAATACTAAGACTTTACACCTCAGGGCTTTTGCACAAGCAATTCTCTCATAATGGAGGGCCCTTGGCTTCCTGCCAGCTCCCCCTTTATTCTTGAAGACTCTCTATCCCTTCCCCAGGCATTCTGACACCCCTTCCTCTGGACCTCACTGTTGTCAGTACACACTTCTATCCTTGGCTCTGTCACTCCACAGGGACCTTTAATTTGCTAACATGTCTGTCACTCCAACAAGACTGTGCTTCTTGAGGGCAGGGACTACATCCTACCTGTCTTTATAACTCCAGGCCCAGGAATTCAAAGTGTGTTGAATAAATGATTTGGATTCACTCGGTATATGTGAACTCCTGTGGGTAAACAAGCACCCTCAAATTGTGCAACAACTGACCCGAGAAGTCACATCTGTGCACATGTTTCTCATACAAACTGAAGAAGGGCTTTGACAATTACTGGATTCATTGACAAGTATTGGTTTATTAAGAGCCTTATCAGGCTTTATACACACATATTTAAGAGAAAACCATTTGAGGACCTGAATGCATTGATCAAATAAACGGATGGCTGTCAAAACTCCTCTTTTCCTGGAACTCTATAGAAACTGACCTAGACGCTCATTCAACCCCAGGAAATTCTGTTCTCATTTGCCCTAAAGCTACTTTCCTCAAACCACGCTTGGGCTCATTACCTCCTCTGATACCTTTGGATCAATACGTGGAAGATGCTCATGGGTTTCAGATGTTTTTACCCTCACTGTCTCACTTCCTGGCTCAGACCGAAATATCTTTGGACTGAAGACAATTCAAGAGCTGGCCAAAAACATTGATCCTGCCCAGTTTAGACCACATGCCTTTTTATGGTCCTTCCCATCAGAGTGAGTGTAATTAAGACTCTAGACTGAGGAGTGTACAGTCTTTTCCATAAAATTGCTTAGCTGGGCAGACCTTTTCTCTTCCATGTTCTTTAGTTACCTCAAAGGTCTATGAGGTGGGGGTCAGGCGTGGGTCTCTTTCTTAAGGAAGAGGAACCAAAAGGTCTTTGACCAAGGACAATTTCCCACTGCAGCACTTAATACTCCATTCAAGTTGTCTAATGAACAAATCTGACACATATTTCCAGTGTAATATGAAGGTTAGGAATCTTCTACTTTGAAACTATTCTCTGCTTTGCAAAGGATCCTTCAAAGGACTTCATACTACTTTTAACCACAAAGCCGCTACAAATGGTCTTGCATTACTCCCTTCCCTCACTCTTTGTGTCAGAGTTCAGAGGTCATATGTAAAAGTTGAATGAATTGCATTTAATTTGTGAAATTAAGGATACCCTTTTGCTGCACTTTAGTCATACACTTTTATTAAAACATTCTTGGGCTTCCCTGGTGGCGCAGTGGTTGAGAGTCCGCCTGCTGATGCAGGGGACGCGGGTTCGTGCCCCGGCCCGGGAAGATCCCCCATGCTGCGGAGCGGCTGGGCCCGTGAGCCATGGCCGCTGAGCCTTCGCGTCCGGAGCCTGTTCTCCGCAATGGGAGAGGCCACAGCAGTGAGAGGCCCGCGTACCGCCAAAAAAAAAAAAAAAAAAAATCTTAACTCATTCTACTATCAAAACAGCAACATTTCAGAAGAGATTTTAGAGCTACAGTCTGTTAGAAGCAACAAAAATGAACAACAAAGGTCCACTTAGGAAAGCCCTAGTTGAAGAGGGGGGAGAAAGGGTCTGAGCTGTACTCCCTTCCCCTCTATTCTCCAATCAGTAGCTCACCTCTTCCTCCTCCCTTGGGGGCACAAAGAGGCCTGTAGCCTCACTCTGATGGAGTTTCTTTCACGTGGAAATATAAAAAGACTCACCACTCTCAAAGGTTTTTTTTTTTTTAGTCTGATAATTTAGGGAAACAGTGGACTGACCTCTGATAAGCAAAGTCAGTCTGATTTCCTTACTGCAGGCCTGGGAGCCTCCAATATGTGTGCTGCGATTCTTAAGGGACAACATGGCGGGCAGTTTTCTCTAAAGGCATTTGACCAGGGAACACTTTCTTCCCAGATCATGTCTTTTCAAGGTTAGTGTTCCATGGAACACACTTTGAGAAATTCTGCCTGACAAGAGTCTAACCCCTGGTTTTGCACATTAATTCATACTTTTTTTCATATCTAGGAACCCTCCTTTCAAAAAACAATCACTTCTCAAAAAGGAGGAATATTCCTACTGCTTAGAGCATCCCTGGTTTAACTCAGTGAAGAGTTGTCGTGCTATTTGGCCAGAGCTAAGCCATGCCCTCTATTATAGCTTTATCAGTAAGAAAGGAGATATTTTCATTTCCAACTATTGGAATACTGTGTCTCTCAATTTGTTCAAAACTCAGGCCCATTTTACTGGCTCATTACAACATCAACAAGATGCACTACACTGGAGTTCCTCCAGATGCATTTTGAAAACCACTGCTGTAGGTTGATGGGGGCCATCACAGAGTTGAAAGCAAAGAAACAACAAGATCAAATCAAGAGCTAATATAGGTAGGGAGATCTGACTGAGTCCAGGAAAAAGATGCTGGGGACCTGATCCAGGGCAAGGCTGGCTAGGGGAGAGAGGAAGTCATGCAGGTGGCAGAGAGGTGGGCAGGGCTTGATGGGGCACAGGGGAGCTAAGGATGACATCCTGGTGGCTGACTTGGGTGACTGTGGGTGGAATAAAGGTGGAGGTGAGCTGTGATCCTGATCTGCACTGTGTGTCCTCAACTTTTAAGGCTAGAGGAGGGGAAAGATACCATTGGTAACAAGGAGGAAGAGGGAAACTATGAGAATAGGGTGAGGCTTTTGAAAGGAAATCCTTTCCTGGGGTTGGGGTAGAAAACTGCTAAGACAAAACATGTACCAAGAGAGGCCCTTGTCTTTGGGGCTTGACCTTGGAGGCTGCTTCCCTTCAGTTCCCATCCAGGTCCACAACTTGGGAGGTGACATTAGCAGCTTCTCCAGCAAGAAGAGTATTCTAATTCAGCAGGTACTTTCTCACCTTCAGGATACAACTGCCATTCTGGTGTCTACCTGTGTCATGTTTCCTTAAGTTGTTAGGAGTAGTTCTGTAGGGGCTGGTACTCCTGGGGATTGATGAGCAGGAACATCTGGGACTTTGCCCTACTGACTTGAGCACTTGTGTCCATGGGAAGCCCTGGCTAGTGTGATCAGCCTTCCATGAATTTCTGCACCATCTCTCTTGTGGAGAAACTATAAAGATCAAAGGAGGTAACACTTGTGAAGAACCAAAGGCAGTGCTTGGTGCATAGTAGGTGCTGCCCATATTAGGTTCTTCTCTTTTCTCTAATGTCCACAGCCCTCAAATGTGCCAGATCTCCAAAAAGGTCATCCTGGTGGTGAAAAGCTCTGACTTGGTACTAGACCGACTTGAGTGTGACTCCTGAGCATAATAATACCACACTTAGAAAATCATCGTTTTGCCCCATAAAGAGCTAAGTACAATGCCTGGTACCTAACAAGTGTTCAATACACCACACTATATTATCATCAATACAAATCCAAAAGAGTCTAGAAAAGATACTGAGTTCAGATGTGACAGACCAAGGCTTGACTCCATCCCAGAATATTCAAAAACAATTTGCCACAAAGCAGTTTTCCCACAAAAAAATGCAAATTGCTTTTTATTTCATTTATGCATCTTTTAGAATCTATAAAGAGTTTGTGTTGTGGGCTGTACATCAACTGGTCCCTGACACTTTGCAAAGCTAATGAGGAATGTTTGATCAACTCACCCCAGGGCTCAGTGGGTTGCAAGGTATAGTGAGTGGAATGGTGGCCCCCCCAAATTTATGTCCAAGTCCTAACCCACAGTGACAATAAATGTGACTTCATTTGGAAAAAGCGTCTTTGCAGATGTAATTAAGTTAAGGATCTTGAGATGAGATGATCCCGAATTAACCAGGTGGGCTCTAAATCCAATGACAAATGTCTTTAGAAGAGACAAATGGGGAGAGATACAGGCAGGAGAGGAGAAGTCTATGTGAAGGTAGAGGCAGAGATTGGAGGCAGCCACAAGCCAAGGAATGCCAGGAGCCACCAGAAACTGGAAGAAACAAAGGATTCTCCCCCCAGAGGCTTCTGAAGGAGCATGGCCTGGCTAACACCTTAATTTCACACTTCTAGCTTCTAGAACTCTGAGAGAATAATTTCTGCTGTTCTAAGCCACCCAGTTTGTGGTAATTAGCTACAGAAGCCACAGGAAACTAATACGTAAGGAACAGAAACATACTCAAACTAACTTTGGCAACAAGAAAGGTGGAGAGAGGGCATTTTCTACGAAGACACAGTGGGTATCATGGATTCCGAGGATGGGAAGTTCAGGCTGGCCTCATAAGGGACAAGGACCAGGACCTAAGAGGTTGGGAATAGGGTGGCTCTCTTGCTCATGGACACTTGACCTCTCTTGTCATCCTCTCTCTATCTGCAGGCTGGCTTTCTCTGGTTCTTCACACACGCAGCCAAAACAGTCACCTTCATCGTGACCTGTCTGCACATCGCATTTTAAGCTCATAAACAGTTCTATCCACCAGCTTGACAGGTCAGGGAGAACCTGACCCTCTTTCCAAGTCTTCTTTCCTGCATTATAGACAATGTCCTTAGCTTTCCAACCTTCTGTGTCCTCAGACTCCTCTCTCTGGCGTAAGGACATCATGTTGCAGAGGGGGAGAAAGCAAAGAGCTGTCCATTAGATTCTTTTCTTGTTCTAAACATGAAGTTAATCTACTGGAACAAAACCATTATTGATTTGTATCTGTGATAGCCTTCTGAAACAACCAGTGTGTGCTCCTCTTGGAAAATTGTCGGTCCGTTTGCACGCAGATCTTAATTTTTAAAAATTCCTATTTACTAATTTTGCATTTTGGCTTCTAAGGGCTCCTTGAGGCCAAGTGGCACAGGAGATATTGGGGGGTAGCCCCAATATCTGACTTTGCCTTTGCCTATAATGCCTTTGATCTGAAAAGCCAAGTTTCAGACCAAACAGAAATCCAAGCCAGGCAGGCGGGGAGCAGAACAGGAGAAACAGGTTCTGGGGAGAAACTCATTCCTTGAAATTCATTGAGTAATCAAGGAGAATTTGCTGAGTGCATAGTACACACAGAGCCCTGAGCTAGAGCTGGGATTACAGAGGGGAATAAGCCGGACGTTGTGCTTCCCACATGGAGCTTATGACCATGGGAGAAGCAGGCAGAGAGAAAAGAAAACAACCGAGAGGAATGCATAATTGCAAGCTACAATGAAGGTCATGGAGGAGAGGGGTCTGGCACGGCGAGAACGAATAACTCCGGCAATCAGCCCAAGGGGTCAGGGAAGTCTTCTCTGAGGAAGGAGTATTCCCTGAGATCTGAAGTGTGAGTAGGTGTTTAACTAGATGAAGCTGAAAGGGGTGGGGCGATGGGGGATATTGTAGGTAAAGGGAACATTGTGTGCAGATATTCATTATGCCATCCAGGTAGAAAGCCATAAAATGTAAATTAGAGACATATGTACACACTCAGACCCACTGACTTGTGAAGCAATGAGACATCAGGCAGTTATGCTCTGCTTTTTTGCATACCTGCGGTACAAGGGGCTGCATGAGGCTTTCCACCAGGCCTCTGACCCCAGGGAGCTCTCCCTAGAGCCTCTGGCATCCCTGGCCTGGTTGAGTGCCTTCAAGGCTGCCTCAGGGTCAGCATGCTCTAGAGCATATCAGGGAGCCCAGTCTAAAGGAGCTAGGCAGACAGAAAACATAGATTATGTCAGAAAGAAAATTTATTCTGAAATGAGGAACTGTTTTGTTTTCTTTTGTCTCTAAAGGGAGAAGATGGGATTCCTGGGGCGTGCGGAGATGACCACCTGAGATTTTCCCATCTGAGGTCTGCCAGTCCTCCTGAGAAGGCCACCTGGAGGAGTTAGTTTATCACCCCAGGAGAAGGAATCAATGTAGGGAAGAGCAGAGGATATTAGGAGGGGCACCTGGCTTCTCCCCAGGACATGCACCATCCCTGGCCATTCCTGATGGCCCACTCCTTCCTGTGTGTCCCAGGAGCCCGGGCTACGCCCCTCCCGTGGCCTGCTTTGCAGTGCTTTGCCGACCTGTCTCTCTCCCCCACTTGCCACTGGGCTCTTTGAGGCACTGTGTCTTCTTCAGTTTTTGTTCTGTGCCTAGCACCTGCCATTCACATGATAAGCGTTCAATAAATATTTATTAAAGGATGAATACACGAACCTTATTAATTTACACTCCGCTTTAGTCCCAAACATTCTGAGGCTGAATCATGCTGCTTAGAAATAGATGAGTGGAGATTAAATGAAGGGTATGGTTCACACTGCCTTGTACATAGTCCGTGCTCAATTGTGACTAATTGAATGAGTGGTTATTAACATGGAGATGTTACATATCTGGTACATATATGTAGCACAATTTATTTCTTAACGGCATTGATTCTGCAACAAAGCAGTGCTTTGGGGTAGGATTCATACATTCCTAAGCTAGCTATTTCAGTGAAGCAGAATCTTCCAATTACCATTCTCTTTACACATAAGAGAATATACTTCTGCCCTTCCACTAAAGACAGGACATAGGGGCTTTGTTTTGTTTTGTCTTATTCCTGACCCTTGAAGGTCAGGACAACTAGTTCCCCTAACTTGTATGTGAGTGTGTGAGTATGTGTGTGTGTGTGTGTGTGTGTGTGTGTGTGTATGTGTGTTCAGGAAACAAAGGCTGAAAGTCCTTCAGCAAAGGCGGCTGAGGTTCCTGTGTCTCCTCCTTGCATAATGAGTCCTGCCAGTTACAGCTGCACGAGGGTGGGAGTGGATGGCAGCTTGCCAGCATGGTCGGAGGCATTTGGATAAACAGACATCAATATTTATCAAAGCTGCTCCGACGTGCTTCCACGGCGGCTGCCAGAACAGGGAGCTCTCCCGTGCTTATATATAGTTTTCTCTGTATGAGATAAAAGTTTGGGGCCATTAAGGGAAAAAAAATGTTTGTACTCTGCTCCCCAGTTACCTAGGCTAATTTACCGCACTAGGAGGCCTTGTGATTCATTAATAATATACAAATACAAACCAAGGGAAGAAATTGCCTTGTTAATTGACTTCTGTGATGCTAATCTAGGACTCCTTGGCTTTAAACATTACTCAACAACTGCGCTTACACCAAACATTTTAGAGAAAGCAGAAAGCCACCCAATACAAATGTTTGAAATCATCGCCTCTGGGCTTTATAAACAGACACTCACCTCCGCTCCTTCTCTTTAGGAGTCTGGAGGTAGAAGACACAAGGAAAAGACACAGAGAGATGGGGATAGACTCAACCATCCTAGAATACAGCACAGACATGCTACAAATGATGGCCAGGCTGTGCTGGGCAGTGCTGGGCTGTGCTGGGCTACGTAGAGTGTTGCCAGGTTCTCTACTCCAGACCAGATGGCTGCAACGCTTGATTAGAAACAGTATTATTGGCTCAGCTGACTGGTCCAATTAGAAGCAAAGTTCATCAGCGTCTTAAGAAACCAAATCTCCCCCACTGACATCCCTAGGCTAGGCTTCTGTCTCTTGTCCTCTCTGATCATTGCCTATGGAGAAGACACAGAGCTTTCGTCAGTTCCCTAACGATGAACTGGGAGGTAGCAAAGTGGAGTGACAAGGTTTCCTAGGCCAGCCTTGATAGTCAAATGGATCTGAATTTGAATCCTACCCATTTTCCCACCAACTACCCATCCCTACAAGTCAGGGAGTTGGAGTTTCAAGTTCATGAATGTGACCTTAGGCATTAGCAACTTCCTTATCCCCTTTGAGTCTCCTGGGGTCATCTGGATGACAAATAATGGTTCCTCCTTGTAGATGTCACTCACCCATGGTGTGGGGAGCCATGTAGATTTTACTGCAGATTTCACAAGGTAGACAAAGGGGAGCCTTTAAGTTGCATGTCCCACAGTATACAGCTTAATCCTTCTGCTAGATTTTTCTATTCTCCCCAAGGCCCTCCTTAATTGCTTAAACGCTGTGACTTTTTCCTCTCTGATCTTGCCCTTTGGAGTCTCCTAATTCTTCTCATTCTTTCCTTTTTTTTTTTTTTTGCGGTACGCGGGCCTCTCACTGCTGTGGCCTCTTTCGTTGTGGAGCACAGGCTCCGGAGGCACAGGCTCAGCGGCCATGGCTCACAGGCCCAGCCGCTCCACGGCATGTGGGATCTTCCCGGACCGGGGCACGAACCCGTGTCCCCTGCATCGGCAGGTGGACTCTCAACCACTGTGCCACCAGGGAAGCCCTCCTTTTTTGATTAATAGAATAAAAGTGAGAAAATCGATCTGGTGTGTGAAGCTTGAGATTCATCTTTCCGTTCTGTAAAAATGCGGATGATATTAATTTCTACCTCATAAGGTAAGAGGGAGGACTAAATGAGAATTAAGTAACTGTGCACTCTAAAGCAATGTTTTTCTAACATGACCCATGAAATCAGTTTAATGGGTTGCCACCAGCATTAAAAAAATGAAGTAAGATAAAATAGAATAGAAAATATCAGAGTGCATCACCTGTAGTAGGGGTCAGTCTTATTTTGTGGATCTTTTCTTCCAGCTTTATATATTTGTGTGCACGTGTATGTGATCACTGATGGACTGTAAATGGATTTTTTACTGTAGGTTACAATAAAAAAAAGTTTGAAATATTTGTCATTAAAATTTGCCTTCATCTTTGAGGCAATGATCTCTGAGAGTCAGGGAGACACCAAATCCTAATGTTGAAAAGATCAGAGGGCCTACATCCAGCCCCCAGCCAGAAGGCTATAACATCCCACCCAAGGCACGATCCAGCAGCCCAGGGACCTAATTCTGTTCACAGATATTTTTGTTAGGCTCACATTGCATTGATAAAAAATTTTGAAATCATTACTATCATTTGAAAATCAGGAGGTTGGACATGAAAATCTAGATTTTCAGTTTCTCTGGAAAATTCAGATTTGACCATACCAGGTATCTTTCCCACAGTCTCTGTCCTGCCTGCGTCCTCATTTGTCTCCTGCCTGGGCTCTGGAAGCACGTGAAGCCTCAACTCTTGGTGGATTCCGTGGGCCATTTGCTGCTCACTCCTTGACCTAGGGTCCTTCCCCAGCGAAGGCTCGATGTCTGTTTTAAAGAATCACAAAGCTGGATTGTACTCCAAGGTTCCTTTGGTCCAAACCCTCATTTGTGGGTGGAGGAAAGAGGCCCAGGGAGGAGGAGGTGACTCATCCAAGGTCACACAGATCATCACTGATGCAATGGGAAAGTACCCAGATCTCCGCCCTCCTGGGTCAGTGCTCCTGTCCTCATGAAAATGGAGACTTTCTTAAGAGATGCGCTTGATTCACTTCAAAGGTCATCAGCCCTCACTTTTCCCCTCTGTCTCCATCAAGGCAAATGTTTACCTTGCAAAGGTGAAATTAGATCCAGAGTGGTTCCTGCTTGTTTTACAAGGTGTTCTCATGACTCCGCCTTTGCCTTCCCTGACTTTTCCTTGCGGCTTTGCTGTAGCTGCAGCCACATGAGTGCAGCTTCTGCAGGAGAAAGACACCCAGGCAAGGGATTCACCTGGGTGGGTGTTCAGAAAGGACATGTTTCTCCAACGTTGCCTGGCTGTTGGTTTCACCTTATTTAGTTGCAGGACAGAGAAAATCAACAGTGCGTTTTTTGTCCAGCATGGTCGCAGGCAATGTCAGCATTAGCAGGCTGATATATAATTCCCTGATCACCCTACAAGAAGGTGCAGGGTAGCCCTAATAGGGCCATTCTCAGAGGTGGAAGCCTCCCTCTGCCAGGCACATGGCCAGGAGCTTGACAGATATTTTGGTTGTTTTTAATTTTTATTTATTTATTTGTTTGTTTATTTATTTTGCGGTACGCGGGCCTCTCACCGCTGTGGCCTCTCCCGTTGCGGAGCACAGGCTCCGGACGCGCAGGCTCAGCGGCCATGGCTCACGGGCCCAGCCGATCCGTGGCATGTGGGATCTTCCCGGACCGGGGCACGAATCCGTGTCCCCTGCATCGGCAGGCGGACTCTCAACCACTGCGCCACCAGGGAAGCCCTGTTTTTAATTTTTAAAAATTTGTTTTGCATTATAAAAATAGTCAAACATATGCACAGGTAGAAAGCACAGTATAATGAACCTCCCTACACCTATCACTCAGATTCAGCATTTATCAAGATCTCGCTATGTATACTTCCTAATCCCCCTTTTAAATTTTTCTTTGACATGTAATTTATATACAGTAAAATGCATAGATATTAAGTGTACAGGTATGAGTTTTCTTTTTACTTTGAACTTTTATTATTTTGAAATAATTTTGTACTTATAGAAAGTTACAAAAATAATACAAAGAATTCCCATATACTCTTTAATGTGATTCCCTAAATGTTAAAACTTTACCACATTTGTTTTATCATGTTTTACACACACATTATCATCATCATCAACATCATCATCATCTTTCTGAATCATCTGCAGGTTGATGAGTTTTTCCGAATATTTGCAGATGTGTTTGAAGGCTGCTGAGAGCTTCTCATTCACCAGGATCTAGACCTTGAAAAGGTACCAAGTTAAATAGTCCAAACGCAGAAAAAACACATTTCCTGCCTTTAATATTTTAGGTCATATTTGCAAATGAGTTCCAATAATATACAAACTCACCTTTTATTTTTAACAAAAGAAAGAAGGAAAAGAAACTAAATGAGTTCCAATAATATACAAACTCACCTTTTATTTTAGAAAAAAGAAAGAAAGAAAAGAAACTAACACCCACAGCAATCTGTTCTTCCAAGAGACAGTTAGGTAGAAACAAATTTAAAAGGGTATTCCAACCCATCCCCACTCACCCCGAATCCCAGCCGAGAACCCACTGGGAACAACTTGTTGTAAGCCTGAATCAGCTGCTAGTAATCACGATTTTATTCAATCTCATAAATCGCAGGGCTTGTGAAGCAACTGGATAATTCAGGCTTTAATGTATTCACATATCAAACCTTACACTTTTCCCAGGAGACATATTTGTTTGGTAAATACATCCTTATTGCTTGTTTCTAAAACAGCTGGATGCAGCTGTTTAAATGGAAATGGATTTTCAGCAAAAAGAGATTTCTCAATTACTTAGAAATAGAATCCTTCCCCCTTTCCCACTATCATTGTCTCTGTTCTCCACACGATGGGCCTGTTGAACCTTACAAGGTTTTCAGGCTGTGTTTCCTTTCCATGGACCAGGGGATGGAGGGTGGGGAGTGTGGGACTGAAGGCGGATGGTTGAAGCTTCCCTGTCTCTCCCTCCCTCCTTCCCTCCCTTCCTCTTTTCCTCCCTCCTAATAAGCTGTCTGGCTCCATTTTAACCTGTTTTATGTACTAAACTTGTGTATAAGATTGCCTTTGGAGAACCACTGGCCTCATCGATCTTTTCTTTCTCTAGCATGTGAGATGCTAAGAAAGTCAACGTGAGGGGGTGTAATTCCCTAGGTTGTCAGCGCTCTGCAGGCCTGGGAAGTGGCCTTAGGTTCTGCAGCTGTAGATTCTGGTCTGATGCCCATGAACTTGTTGCCATGGTGCTTCCCCCTCCCCAATGACTTCTTGGTATCCAGAGAGGGAAAGTGCGATTTTAAATGGGAACCAGCAATACACAGAGGCTTGAGAGGACTTTCAAAGTTCTTGACCTCCTCGTCTTCCTTTTTCTCTTTGTCCTTATTTTCTTTTAATTTATTTATTTATTTATTTTTGGCTGCGTTGGGTCTTCATTGCTATGCACGGGCTTTCTCTAGTTGCGGTAAGCGGGGACTACTCTTCTTTGCGGTGCACGGGCTTCTCATTGCGGTGGCCTTTCTTGTTGCGGAGCACGGGTTCTAGGTGCGCGGGCTTCAGTAGTTGTGGCTCGCGGGCTCAGTAGTTGTGGCTCGTGGGCTCTAGAGCGCAGGCTCAGTAGTTGTGGCGCACAGGCTTAGTTGCTCCGCAGCATGTGGGATGTTCCCAGACCAGGGCTCGAACCCGTGTCCCCTGCATTGGCAGGCGGATTCTTAACCACTGTGCCACCAGGGAAGTCCCTCTTTGTTCTTATTATCATTATAAAGATACATGCTCATGGAAAAATCAGTAAAACAGAGAAAAGCAGGAAGAAGACCAAAAAAAAGAAAGCCTCATTGGCTTCTTGTGTCCGTTGGCTAGACATAAGAAGGTATCTATTCATCTTAAAGCATTTTTAATGCATTTTAACATAGCTTGGATCATGCAGTATGCACAACTTTGTACTCTGCTTTTGCTCACAGGCCTTTTTCCACACAGCTTCTACTGACTGTGTAATACCCCACTGCAGTATTGGACCAAGATTTCCGTACAAGTGGGGCTTTGCAGGAGGGTTTTCTTTTCTATGAAAATTGCTTAAAACATTTCCTAACCTCGCACTGAGGCAGGAACTCGCACCCCCCCCTCTCTTCAGCATGAATAAGAGGGCTGAAGTTTGCACAGGGCCCGTGCTGATGGGGCAGGCAACCACAGAGGCCAGCTAAGAATGGACTTCTTATAAATTCTGACACAAAGACTATTCACGTGGAGCATGGTGAGTGCAAGGCTAAGGTCTGCGACCCAGGAAAGTGCTCTCGAGTTCTCCCCAGTTAGTGATGCTGGAGCACCGCTGCTTCTGGCCAATAAATCACTTCCTTGGAGCACTGTCAGGAGGCTCACTGCCCACCGGTCTCATTAGTCATATGTATGTTTCAGGCTCTTGAAGCCTTCCCCAAACCTTTATTATTCCCTCCAAAGGACCCAGAAAAAGGTCCCCTCCTCTCCCTGCACCATCAGAAGGCAAGCTCTAATATACAGCACTATAGAATGTAATGCCCCAAAAGGGATGACTGAAATATTAGCTGACTGTCTCCGCACCAGGCATTGTGCCAAGGAATTATGCGTATGAGCTTTCATTTCATCCTGGTGAGGCAGTAATTGTCCTCCCCACTTTGCAGATGAGGAAAGTGACACTCAGAGCTTGAATTACACGCTTAAGACCCCCAGGTGGGAAGGGCAGAACGGGGACTAGGACGCATCTCCCTGCCTTAATGCACCCTGTCCTGCACCGCCGCCTCTTGGTCATGCATCAGCTGCATGACCTCTTTGCTGCGGCCAGCCAGGCCTCTCTTCCTCACCACGATGCTGCCTGCTCCTGGCTGGAGGAGCCAGCAACACATCCTCCCAGGCCTTCTCAGCACCAAAGGTAAAGGTGTACCCTTGGCCCCCTGGAAAGACCTCATGATCTCCCGAGAGTCTGACGGTGTTCAGAGAAATGAAGCAAGAAGAGCTCTCTGGAGACAGGGCCTTTTTATTTATTTTATTTTATTATTATTTTTTTTTGGCAGTATGCGGGCCTCTCACTGTTGTGGCCTCTCCTGTTGTGGAGCACAGGCTCCGGACGCACAGGCTCAGCGGCCATGGCTCACGGGCCCAGCCGCTCCGCTGCATGTGGGATCTTCCCCGACCGGGGCACGAACCCGCGTCCCCTGCATCGGCAGGTGGACTCTCAACCACTGCGCCACCAGGGAAGCCCAGGGCCTTTTAATTTTGTTTCATTTCACAAACACAATGACAAAAAAATTCTGCTAATAGGATTGCCGACTCAGCACGTCTAGGCAAGCAATTGTAGATAAATATAAAGCATCCTGGCACACCTCGGGATTGACGACAAGTTAGGAACAACGACAGGCAGCCAGAAATTCATCAGGAGAGCTGCCTTTTACTAAAGGGAGGGGCAGGGAGAGAGCAGGCACGAGGGCACAGCCATTATACCAACTCCTGTTGGTTCTGTGCCTGTTTCTCTCACGGCCCCTGGGGCCCCTAGGAGCAGAGGAGGCAGTCAGGTGGCTCTCCGGGCTGCCTGAGAGCTTGCAATTCTGACCAAACCAGCACGCTGCCTCATGGGGAGTCTCACTGCCTGTGAAGGCGGGGCTTCCTCCTGTCCAGGTATGATAAACCTTCTGTGGTCCAGAGTCCTGCCCTCCAAGCCTCGCCGGCAAGGCACAGTGTCTCCTGGGCCAACACGGCCCTCCTTTCTAATATTGGCCTGGCACCAGCAGCTCTAACTTGGGGCTGATGGGCCATGGCCAGCCTCCAAACTGCCGTCTGCCATCTGCTGGGTTGGGCTGGTCTTGGGTGGATCTCCTGCTCGTTGCCCTTCCCTGGTCTTCTTTCCCCTTCTCCAGGCAGCTGACTGTGGTAAGGGTGCTGGTAAGTGAACGGGCTGGTTCCCGCCGCGGGTGACAGAGACACATAGGCCGTGCTCTGCTTTGGGCACGTATGGCTCACAAGCCCCCTCCTCTTTCTGGTCACAGTTAGCTCACCTGGAAAGAGATCTGCGCTTGCTCAATTCTTAGAAGATATAGTGTAAATGCGCCAGATGACACTCAGGGCTTTCATGAGCTTACCCTTGACCTCATACCCTATGCCCCGCTCAAGAGTTTTCCAGAATTCCCCATGCTCATATAACCTCTCTTTGCTCTTCATGACTTTACGTCGCTACTTACTATTCCCCCCGAAGTCCTAGCTCCAGCATCACCTCCTCCTTGTTTCTCAGGAGGCCTTGTTCCTCCTGTGTGCAATCCCTACATCTTGTCTGCCCTCTAAGTGGCAGGTAAATGTCACTCTCTTACTGCTATACACTTCTATATCTCAGTGCTATATACCAAAGAAATACATCCAGTGGAGGTATCTCAGGCATGACTTTGTAAAATACAGACACATTTTAGGGCTGGAAGCACTGGCTCCATTTCTAAACCCTGAAGTCCTGCTACAGAGGCACCAGACTCCCAATTTTCTTTTGAGATTCGGAAGGTCTTCCTGAGCCTGAGAGCCACCGTGAGAAACATTTATTGCATTTATTTTCATTTTAAGATTCAGCAGTTGGGCTTCCCTGGTGACACAGTGGTTGAGAGTCCGCCTGCCGATGCAGGGGACGCGGGTTCGTGTCCCGGTCCGGGAGGATCTCACATGCCACGGAGCGACTGGGCCCGTGAGCCATGGCTGCTGAGCCTGCACGTCCGGAGCCTGTGCTCCACAACGGGAGAGGCCGCAACAGTGAGAGGCCCGCGTACCGCAAAAAAGGAAAAAAAAAAAAAAGATTCAGCAGTAAATTCTAGGAGTGCTAATCCCTGTGGATGAGGGGCACTGCCTGCTTCCTTGGTTTTCAGTGTCTCTTTCCCACAGAGCAAAGGGCAGAGCACCATTGTGGTGCTGGAGCCTTTTACATGTTTGACCCCTAAACCCATGGAGATCTGTGTCTTCAGGAGGCCCTGGGTTCCCCCTGGAGGGGGGGACACCCACATCTCTTTAGGGAGAGGTGGGCAGGGCACATCTAAGTGTCCACGTGTAGGGCAGTGAGGCCTCAGGGGCTTTGGGCTCACGGGGCGGGCAGTCTGGTGGACAGGGAACTAGAAGATCTGGACTCAGCCCATTGCTGCCCTTGTAGGCCAGTAGTTTCTTCCTGCTGCTTACAGTTCAACAGAGTTTCATCCTCTTCAGGCAAGTTTATTCTCCAGCCCCTTTAGGGTCTCTGGGTACCTGGTTTTCTGGTTCTATGAGATAGAGCAGAGAGAGGCTCCCATTTGAGGAGAATGTTGGGACTACAGGCAAATTGCCACCCAGAAACCACAGATGGGTAGGGGTTGGCAGGGACTTGAGAGGTCAGTCAGCCCATTTCTGTCTTACCACTTAAGAACGCAGAAAGTTGAAGGGTTTTTTTTTGTTTTAATTCAAGAAGAACATGAATCTCTTAGCACTATGAAAGTAACTGAAGAGGCAACATGGCAGCCAAAATTATCAGGCACCCAACTGTAGTAGATACCCATGAGCTGAAGGCCCAGATCACAACCATTGCCGTTTCCCTAAAGGAGGCTCACCGAAATAGGACCAAGTCTGGGCTCTGTGGTCCCATGCCTGTGCCACACCGGTGCAATTGATTAGTTCGGTGCTGGGGCCCTGACTCAATCTGGACCAATCAGAGTTCTTCCCTGTGAATTTAAAAAATGGGAAGCATTTGGAGGTGGGAGCGTCGGGATGTGAGATGGAAGATGTGAGTGAGCATGTTCTCAGCCACATGGAGACAACTGGGCTACAGGGAGAGAGAATTAACTCAATGGGCAGAGGAAAGGTGGTGTTGGAGTTCCTGGTTTCAGTTGTTTTTGTGGCCCAGCTGCAGCTCTCTCCTTCCCGTGGTTGGATGAGATACCTCCTTTATGTCTGAGCTACTTTGGGTTGCATTTCTGTCACGTGCAGCCCAAAGTGTGTGGCCTCACAGGAACAAAACTGTATCAAGCATTTCACATGCTCGGAGCTCTTTGTCCTTAAAATCCCCACCTGGATCTTAAGAAAGACCATGGCATCTGTAGGAGATGATGTCATGAGAGAGTTCAACAAATTGCAAGTGTCTGTATCGAAATTATATTAGGCTCCCAGAAAGAGCTTTCAGAACAAAACAAATAAACAAAGCGCAGCTTCCGGTGTTCCCCTAACTGCTTCTGATGCCCAAGCCTCCTCGCTGCTGCTCTGATCTGCTATCCTTCCCCTAACTTTTCCGTGTGTTGCTAGGGTAGAAGGAACACTGGACTGAGAGCCCTGATGCTGTTCCTTTCGATCATTTGATGGCAAACAAACCACTTACCTCTCTGAATGTTTCCTCACCTATAACATGGAGATAATATTAATGCCTAACTCACAAGGTTATTGTAAGGCCGAAACGGGAGTGAAGTTCCGAATTCAAGTGCGTGGCTGTCTCTTGTGAAACAAACAAACAAAAAAACAGGCCACATGGTCTGACAACTCTTCAATCATTTGATTCAGGGCAGCACCATTCAATAAATATTGCTGAGTGGCCCGCACACGCCAGTTCTGTTTTGAGATCTGATGATCCTGTAACGAGCAGGACAGATGAGGGCTGTTCCTACGCAGCTGATGTCCTAATGCGGACAGCAGAAAATAAACAAGTCAACCGAGAAGTGAGCACACAGGAAAATTTTGAATAAAGAGAAGTGCTATGAAGAGAGCAAAATGGGGTGTAGAGTGAGTGGGTGAGCTCCTGAAGAGAGCAGGGCAGGCTATTTGAAACTGGGCCAGTCCTAGAAGATCTGGGGCATGTGGCTACCATGATAATAAACCTGTCTTGTTAGGTCATACACCCAGCATGCAGTGATGGGCCTATGGCCACTGGAGGATGTGGATAAATGGCCGAAGAACTCCACGCACATTGCCTACCCAGTTTTGGACTCTGCAACCCAAAGAACTGATATCAGACTCAACTTAAAGAAAAAAAAGTATATTAACTGAACAATGGCTTGAGTAAGGAAAAAAAGCCCACCCAAACTCACACGTCCTTCGCTTCCTTCCTCTGGCATTTCTTTGCTATGGAGGACGTCTTGAAACTTTTCTAGGTTAAGGCTGACTTGGCATCAGTCTTTTTCTTGGACAGTTGTGTCCCACTCAGTTTGTCCAGCTGCTGACATCCTTAGAGAAGACTTTCACAACTGGGCTTTTAAATCCTTCTTCCAAAATGATTCTAAATGTAGGGAGAAAGGCACTCATGCCTTAGACGTTGTACCAGGCACATTATGTCATTTAATCCTTATAGGACTGAACTCGGAGAGGTTTTGCGACTCACCCTAGGTCACAATGCTGGTTATAAACCAGTCACGCCGGCCTCTAAGTCCTGGGTTGGTCGCCCAGCCACTTGGCTTCTGAGTTTTGCCAGTGACTCTCTGTCTGCAAATGGCAGGAAGAAGCACACAGCAGGCTTTAAACAAAGCCGTTCTATGGGAGCTCTTCTGCACTCATTGTCAGCTGATCTGCACAATGGCTCTGAGGTGTCGTGGACATTTTTATTCTGACTTATCAGCGTTCCTTATTCTCTTTCTCAGCCTTGCTCCCCCTTTTTAAGGAACTGCACCTTCCTCATTCCAACAGATTGGGTCTAGAGCCATGGCAATAGATCCTGCCCCACACTAACCAACCAACCAAACAAACAAACAAAAAAACAGCAGAGCTCATCGTGGAAGCTCATTCTTCTGGCTGCAGTGATTGGCCCAAGGATGTACATGTGACCCAAGCTGGGCTAATCAGAGTTGTTCTCAGGGATTTTTATACCTTGAGCTGGAGGAATGAACCTTTTTCTCTTACGCAATAATTGTGCAGACGTGAGCCCAGAGCCGAGGGTTAGCTGTGTTCCAGCCTCATGAATAAAGCACGTTTGGGGGATGAAGCCAGAGGCTGAAGAGAGACAGAGAACATCCTGAAGTGCTGGAAGCCCTTTTGCTTTGATTCCTCCTGTCCTTCCTCTCTTTTGTCTAAACCAGTTTGGGTTAACTTTCTAGGCCATACATTCAGAGAGCTCTCACTGAGAGGCCAGCTTGAGCTGTTTCTGGGGTAGTGCCAAGGGGCAGGGGTAGAGGTCGCATATAGGTTGTTTTCAGAGGCCGTTTAAGGGAAACACCCCTGCGGGTGATATGCAAAAAAGTGTCTGTCTCTGTACGATGCAAATGACAGAAAACTCCAATATAAACTGGGTTAGGCAATAAAGTAGATTTAACAGCTAATGCGATTTAGAAGTCTAGAGGAAGCGTGCTTTCAGGTAATGCTTGATCCAGGCTCTAATGATGTCCCTGAAGTCATTTCTTTGCCTCTCTACTCCACTATTCTGGGAATCTGACCTTTCCAAATGTCTGAACAGCTGCTCCTTTTGCATTATGTATAATAGGGAATAATTAGAGGCCACCTCAACGTCCACGGGTAGGCTTCCTCTGATGGGACACTCGGCTGCTCTTCTTAAACATGTGACTTACAATCACATCTCTTCTCATGGAAAGACCACTAGGATATACATCCAAGTGACAAAACAAATTATAGGACAGTATGCAGTACAACCACCCCCCTCCGCAAATGCACAAAAACCTCTGACAGGCTACCCTCCAAACTCTGAACAGTGATTCCCTTTGGAGAACGGGAGTGAAGCAGGATTCATCTGGATTCGTTCATTCACTTGGATTCATTTTTTACTTCATTTCTGTATTGTTTGTTGTCTTTGACAGTGACCATGTATTACTTTTGTAATTAAAAGAGATTTCAATTAAAAAATAACTCTAAAATAAAATAAAAACAAGCCATTGTGGGGGCACGGTGCTCACTGTTCGGTACACTCTTCTTCTGGTGTCCCTTCCATAGTGTGGAAGCCAGAAATGGAAAAACTACATTTCCCAGACCCGTTTACAGCTAGGATTCTGGGTGTAGCTTAGATTTAGCCAGTGAGACACCTTTAGGTGAGATCAGGAAGAGGATGTGAAATAGAGACTGCTCAGCTGTTGGTTATGCTGACAAACTCAGCCAGCTGAAGGGGAATCAGGCTCTTTTGAATCAGTGTTAGCAAAAGTATCCATGTCCCATCACTTGCTCTGTGGGTGCAGGTTGCAGCGCACATCTGCTGCTCTGGACTGGAGCTGCTGAGGGCTGGACACTTCCCAGGTCGGTAGGTGGCTTCCTGGTAGTACAAGAGTCAGCTGCTCCCTTGTGGCCTGATTCCACTGTGCGACTGGAAATTACACTTGTTTCTTTCAGCCCTTCTTATAATTCCATAAACTGTAATAAAGCCCTTCTGGGACTAGAATAGAGTTGTGGGTTTTTTTTCCTTGACAGATACACTTGTATGGAAATCTGGAAGCAGCAGCATAATACTTCTTTGGGTTCAAAGCCCTCTGATACCTTTAGGAAACACGAGAGGGTTGGCTTTTGTTGCTTTTAAATTAAGCTCAAGTAGAAAGACTAGACTAAACTTTTAAAAATTCCACTCCAGTAATTTATGAAATCTGATGGCACAAACAGAAAGAGTCAGGAATGTGGTCTTTGAGCCTCCGGAATCACCTCCCTACATTTTCTCTCCTATGCACACACCATCTCCCTATCTCCGGTCATCTCATAATTTCATTTAGAGCCACTTTGCAAGACCAGTTTTCCTAGGCAAAACCCTAGTCCAAATACACATGGAAAAGCAAGAAAAAAAATTATACGGAAATGTACAAGGGTGTAGTCTACCAGTGCAATTGACATTAACAATAGCTCCCTTGGATATTAGAATAAAAGGTGCCTCATATTTTTCCTTTGGGTTATGATTCTATTTTTAAAAACCTGTTTGATATATGATTTTTGAAGTTAGATGGCCGCTGAAGTTACTCACCCATGTTTATCTCTGAGACTTGAGTCCAGAGAAAAATGCAGAATGCCCTTTTCTGATGAGGTCACCCTGGCAGTCCAAGGCTGAGTCTCCAAAGTTTCAGTGAAATTGGAAATTGGAAGTGTTATTTGTCAGCTGGCCAAGCCTCCAGAGTCATAGTATCAATACTTAGCACCTCGTCACCAGCTCCAGCTTGCCCTGCCCTGTCCATCACCATTCCATCCTAGCAGCCCCAGCTGTACAGCATTTTGCAGCTTACAAAATGCTTTGCAAACGTTCTCATTTGACATTCACCACAGCACTGGGAGGCTGGCTGAGCAGGTGAGAGTTTAAGGGTCTGCTCAAGGTGACACAGAGCAGCAGGTCTTGAATCAAGTTTTCTAACTTAAAACCCAGTATGGATATGGGGAGGGGGAAGGGTGAGCTGTGACAAAGCGAGAGAGAGGCATGGACATATATACACTACCAAACGTAAGGTAGATAGCTAGTGGGAAGCAGCTGCATAGCACAGGGAGATCAGCTCAGTGCTTTGTGACCGCCTGGAGGGGTGGGCTAGGGAGGGTGGGAGGGAGGGAGATGTAAGAGGGAAGAGATATGGGAACATGTGTATATGTGTAACTGATTCACTTTGTTATAAAGCAGAAACTAACACACCATTGTAAAGCAATTATACTCCAATAAAGATGTTAAAAAAAATAAAGAAAGAAAGAAAACAAAACAAACAAACAAAAAAAAACACTGTGTCTTCCAAGGCCCTGTGGCCCTTTAACATTTTAATTTTTTATGGTCTTGCCACATTGCTGGCGATGGCTCCCTTTTCTCCCTGTGACTCTAGCTAGGGTCATCATTCAAATAACCCCTGGGCATCTTGTAAGCTGGCAAGGCCTTGGTCTGGGTTACTTGCCTCTGGCTGCAGATCACACAGATCCGAGTTAACAGCACCCATCCATAGCTGTCAGCCTCCACTGCTCCTCCTTTCTCTGGGTGAACACCCACTGCATTCTGGGAAGAGAGAGATGGAGAGCTTCAGGCAGAGAATCCTCTGTGACCACTGGATGTCAGTACTGATCTATGCCAGAGAGCAGAACCTCTTCCCAGGCCGGGCAGAGCCCCTAGCGCTGGGATTTAAAATGGAACAGGAGAGGCACATTGATTGAAAGCAAAGTGTACAGTGACTACATATTTTAGTTAAACAGTTGGGTTTCTGCGGCCCCATCTCTGAAGGCTGCTGTTCTTGGATCCTCCCTCTAAGTTGTTTGATTTGGCTGTTCTGGACCTGATCTAGCAAGAGAGAGAGACCAACCAGAATTCCAAGCAAAACTTAGGACATCTCCGTTGGCCCGTTAATTCCCTTTCCAAGGATGGCACAACTTCAGATGTATCAAAAGTATCATCAAGCAAAGAGCTGAAGTAGTTGCCTTTGAGATGGAGAAACTTGGGGGAGGGGAGCCTTGTAGAACTATGTGATTTTTTTTTTTTTTTTGTGGTACGCGGACCTCTCACTGTTGTGGCCTCTCCCACTGCGGAGCACAGGCTCCAGACACGCAGGCTCAGCGGCCATGGCTCACGGGTCCAGACGCTCTGCGGCATGTGGGATCTTCCCGGACCAGGGCACGAACCCGTATCCCCTGCATCGGCAGGCAGACTCTCAACCAGTGCGCCACCCGGGAAGCCCACCTATGTGATTCTTTAAATTAAAATTATGTGAATATGCAGTTTGAAAAAAACAGAAGCAAAAAAGTGTTATAAAGCAGCCACTAAATGTGGGAGGAGGGGACAGAATATAGGATGGACTCATGGAATGGCCACAAAGTCACTGGGTGTTAGAGATTCCGTGACCCTGGATAAAATCATTCACTCCTTTTTGGGCCCTACAGCAACCTCATGAGGTACTGCTGGATGAGGAAATGAGGGTTTAGAGAGATTAAGTAACTTGTCCAAGGATCCAGTGGTGGAACTGTGTTTCAGACTCTGGCCTGCCTGATTCTAGAACCCATCTCTCCACTGCTCTGTTATGCTGCCTTCCTTCACCTTTACCCAGAGGGTCTAGATGACTTGTCCAAAATCACACAATGTTTGGGGCTAGGGAGTGGGGCAGGGACAAAGTTCCCTGACTGTCTCAAATGTTTTTTCCGTGGTCTCACTGGGCCTCGTCCAGATGTCTGTGTTAGAACCGGGGGAAAGTGAGGCCAAGGAGCCTTGTGTCTTGGGGAGTGGCCCGGATGGCCATGGCGCCATTTTGGAGCGGGAAGGCAGATTCACAGCCCACACAAGCCCAGCTCTGAACCAGCCCAAAAGATAACTCACGCTTCCTGGGACGCTCCCTTCCTTTCCTCATGCAGCCCGCACCCCTCAACCTATTCTGATATCCCCAAACCGGCAGATGATCCTTGTCTCCCACATCCCTCCTCCTCTGGCCCTGGAGCTGTTTTTAGTTCCAGGCAGCCTTCCACTCCTCTCAATCTGGTGCACATATTGTCAGGGACCTTTTCCTCATAGATGGAAACCTAGCAACAGGGACATCAAGGATAGACCATGGTGTCTGGCAGCCAAGTGCATTCTGACCTAGCCACCCAGGGCACAGTGTGAGATGACTTAAGAGAAAGGTTAGGCGGATATGTGATGATTCGGGCCCAGAAACTTTTGCTCTAGGTCATCTCTAGACTGAGCATAACCCAGAGGGTATTTGTATTTATCCTTTATCTCATTAGGCCTGTGGTGTGGATTTCTACCCATCCCGGAGACAGTTCAAGCCTCAGAGAGGCACCTCAAGGGATGGGTCAGTCTTGGGGCTGTGTAATCACGGGCTCTGAGGCAGGCGATGATCAGAGCTTGTTCATGGACATACTTAGGCATCTTTGTGGACCTTGGAAACATGAGGGAAATGGAAATAGTTATTCAAAGTGTATCTTAAATAGAATATTTTTTAGAGCAATTTTAGGTTCACAGCAAAATTGAGTCCAAAGTGCAGAGTTCCCATATTCCCCTGTCCCCACACGTGCATGGTCTCCCCAACTAACAACCTTTGTTACAATCAGTGACTCTATGCTGACACATCACTGTCACCCAAAGTCCATGGCTTATATTAGGGATCACTCCTGGTGTTGTACATTTTATGGAGTTGGGCAAATGTATAATGATGTATAGCCACCATCACGGTATCATACAGAGTAGTTTGATTGCCGTAAAAATCCTCTATGCTCTGCCTATTCATGCCTCCCTCCCGCCTAACCCCTGGTAACCACTCATCTTTTTACTGTTTCCAGTAAACAACAGTAGTTTTGAGGTTTCTGGAATGCCACAGAGTCGGAATCATGCAGGACGTAGCTTGTTCAGATTGGCTTTTTTCACTTAGTAATACTCATGTACAGGTTTCCTCCATGTCTTTCCATGATTGATAACTCATTTATTTTTAGTGCTAAATAATATTCCATCATCTGGTGTACCACCACTCATCTGTTGAAGAACATATTGATTGCTTCCAAGTTTTGGCAATTATAAATAAAGCTGCTGTGAATGTAGACGTGCAGGTTTGTACGCGGACGTAAGTTTTCAACTCATTTGGAGAAATACCAAGGAGTGTGATGGCCAGATAAGAATATGTTTAGTTTTGTAAGAAACTTCCAAACTGTCTTCCAAAGTGGCTGTACCATTTTGCATTCCCGTCAGCAATGCACGAGAGTTCCTATTGCCCCAAATCCTAGCCAGCATTTGGTGTGGTCAATGTTTTGGATTTTGGCCATGCCAATGGGTGTGTGTAGTGGTATCTCACTGTTGTTTTAATTTGCCTTTACCTGATGACATGTGACGTGAAGCATAGTTTCATAAGCTTTTTACTACCGGCATATTTTCTTTGGTTAGGTCTGTTTAGATATGTTGGCAGTTTTTAAATCAGGTTGTTTGTTTTCTTACTGTTGAGTTTTAGGAGTTTTTCATATATTTTATTTTATTTTATATATATATATATATATATATATATTTTTTGGTACGTGGGCCTCTTACTGTTGTGGCCTCTCCCGCTGCGGAGCACAGGCTCCGGACGCGCAGGCTCAGCGGCCATGGCTCACGGGCCCAGCCGCTCCGCGGCATGTGGGATCTTCCCGGACCGGGGCACGAACCCGTGTCCCCTACATCAGCAGGCGGACTCTCAACCACTGCGCCACCAGGGAAGCCCTTTCATATATTTTAGATAACAGTCTCTTACCAGATAAGTCTTTTGCAAATATTTTATCCCAGTCTATGGCCTGTCTTCTCATTCTCTTGACATCATACTTTGCAGAGCGGAAGTTTTTAATTTCGTTGAAGTTCAGCTTCTGCAAATTATTTTATTTAATGGATTGTGCCTTTGATTTTGTATCTAAAAAGACATCACCAACCTCAAATATAGAAAATCTGTATTTTCTCCTATGTTATCTTCCAGCAGTTTAATAGTTTTGCATTTACATTTAGATCTGTAATCCATTCTGGGTTAACTTTTTTGTAAGGTGTGTGTCTAGATTCATATTTTTGCATGTGGATGTCCAGTTGTTCCAGCATCATTGGTTGAAAAGACTATCTTTTCTCCATTGTCTCCAAACACTTTTGCTCCTTTGTCATAAAATGTATGTCTTGACTACTACCTAGGTTCTGGGACTTGAGCGGGGAAGAAAACAGACTTGGTCCCTGCCTGTGGGAGTTGATATCTGGTGCACACAACTTTCTTAAGCCAAAAAGCAGGAAGGAGCTTGGAGCAGTGACACTGGGTATGCAGGTTCCCATCACTACTTTTGTGTCCCCAGGCTGGTGAGGCCTGGGCCATGGAGGTTACAACCATAAGAAACCAGAGACCCTGGCCTTCAGTTTTAGGTTGGGACTGATTTGCTGGGGTCCTCAGCTGACATTTGACCCAAGGTCTGATGGTTGCTGGGTGAGCATGGGGGCTTTCATGGTATCTGTATAGGAAACTCTAGGGTCTTAGAAAGAAGGAAGACCCAGGAGAAAAGCCTCTTCAGGAATACTTGCCCACCATCCTGGGGAGTGGAATAACCACACTGACTTCTGGGTTGAAGGCCGGACTGGAGTGGTTCAAGTGGTGGGACTCAGAGGGAGAAGTCCCACAGGTCCCCAGTTAGTGATCACTGGAAGGCCCCAGTTTCCTCACCTGTCAAATGGCCAAGTGGAGCTGGGGGACCTTTCATGTCCACCCAGCGCTACTGTTCTGTGTTCCTAAAGGAAGCTGAACTTGGGGCGTGGCCTGGGTAGTCGCATTTGGCTGACGTCATTCAGGCCAAGAGAGGTAGGCAGACTCTCAGCTCACCCTTGACAGTGGGTTAAGAGTGATTTAATGAAGTCCCAGACCGCGGGTGGGTGAGGTTCTGGGGGAAGGGCAAGATGACTCTTATCTTTAACTCAATGAAAATCGTTGCCCCAATTACAGTTTTAGTTTAGGAGGTGAGAAAGCACCTTTGAGGTAAGTGACAAGATTTATAGGAAGGCTGGACCTTCTTGTAAATTCACCCCCATCTTAAGGGAAAACCTTATAACCTGGTGAAGAAGACTTTCTAGGAACATAATTATGGTGGACATTGATGTGGTTGAGGGTTCAGTGCGGGGGACAGGTGGACGCTGGGAAAGAAGCAGCGATGACGAGCACAGTGAGTTGAGAAAGACACAAAAGGACATTTAACACTACAGCGTGTGTGCGTGTGTATCTCTTGTAAACCAGGTAATATCTTGCTGTAACAAGGACATTGTCCCCCAGCCCACATGCCTGGATTGCCTCAAGAGCCCCCTAACTGGTCTCTCGGCCTCCCCTCTGCACCGCCCTTTCTGCACAGATTAATCAGCCTAAAGCACCACGTTCATCTCATTACTCGCAGATCTTCCAAGGCGAACTTCCTCCCTGCAGGGATTTCTGACCTTCCTTACTTGGCCATAGCCTCCTGCCACCTTTGTTTTTTGCTATGTCCCATCGTACCTACACACACTCTCTCTTTCTCTCTCTCACACTCACATAAGTGTCCACATATTTGCCTGTGTTTTTGCCCATCTGCAATTCTCCCACCCTCCTCCACATTCTCTTTTTTTTATTTAAAAAAAACAGCTTTGTTGAGATATAATTCACATACCATACAATCCATCTAGTTAAAGTTGTAAGATAAAATAGTTTTTAGTATATTCACGGGTATGAGCATTGTTTCACAGCTAATTTTAGAACATTTTCATCACCTGAAAAAGAAACCCCACACGCTTTAGCTATCACCTCCCAATCCCCTCAGCCCCATGCTACTGGACCTAGGCAACCTGTAATCTACTTTCTTTCTCTATAGATTTCCCCTGTTCTGGACACTTCATATAAATGGAATCGTGCATGTGGACTTTTGTGACTGGCTTCCTTCACTTAGCATAATGTTTCCAAGGTTTATCTGTGTTGTAGCATGTGTCATTACTTCATTACTTTTTATGGCCAAGTAGTAATATTCTAATTCTCCCTATCTTTCAAAACTCAGCTGAATCTTCACCTCCTCCAGGAAGCCTCTGTAATTCCTCGGACCCTTCCGACCTCTCCCTGGGATATTTACAGCGTAGAATGGGATCCTTCCTGCGTCCTTTCTTCCCCCATCAGATGGTGTCATGTGAACTCTTAGTTGTGGCACGCATATGTGATCTAGTTTCCTGACCAGGGATTGAACCCGGGCCCCCTGCATTGGGAGCGCACAGTCTTATCCACTGCGCAGCCAGAGAAGTCCCCATGTGCTTTATTTTCGTTGAACCATTCCATCAACTGTGTGAGGTAGGGCTAATCTGTCTTCATATTAATTCATTTATCCATTAAATGTTTATTGGGCAATTACTGTACTAGGTTGTTGTAGCTAATCTCTAAGGATGACTACCACCAATTTCTTCCCTTCATGTTCGTGAATGCTGCCCCTCACCAAGAAGTAGAATCTAATTCCCTTCTAGAATCTGGGCTGTTCTCAGTGACTTGCTTGACTAATGAGATGCGGCTGAAATGATGTTCTGGAACATCTAATGATAGGTCTTCAGAGCCTTTCAGTTTCAGCATACATCTTCTTGAAACATTTGCTTTTTTCTTTTTTAAAAAAATTATTTAATTAATTAATTTATTTTTGGCTGCATTGGGTCTTCGTTGCTGCACACCGGCTTTCTCTAGTTGCGGCGAGTGGGGGCCACTCTTGGTCGCGGTGCGTGGGCTTCTCATTGTGGTGGTTTCTCTTGTTGCGGAGCACGGGCTCTAGGCACGCAGGCTTCAGTAGTTGTAGCACACGGGCTCAGTAGTTGTGGCTCGCAGGCTGTAGAGCACAGGCTCAGTAGTTGTGGCGCACGGGCTTAGTTGCGGCATGTGGGATGTTCCCAGAGCAGGGCTCAAACCCGTGTCCCCCACATTGGCAGGTGGATTCTTAACCACTGCGCCACCAGGGAAGCCCGAAACATTTGCTTTTGGATCTGCCACATAAGTCATGTTACTACCCTTCTGGAAACACCATGTTGAGAGGCCCTGAGACTAGAGAGAGGCTCCCAGCTGAGCCCAGCCTTCCAGCCATCCCACTAAGGCTCCAGTTATGTGAGAAGCCATCTTGGACTCTCCAGCCCAGCCCAGTGGCCATTTGAATATCACTGAGTCACCCCAGTTGAGACAGTGTGTAACAGGAGAATCACCAAGCTGAGTCCTGCCTAAATTCCTGACTCACAAAATCATGATGTGAAAGGGTTGCTATTTTAAGTGAGTAAGTTTAGGGTTAGTTATGTAGCAATAGGTAACCAGAACATTGACACCGGGCTTCCAGAGATGAGTAAGACCCAGTTTCAACCCGTAGAGAGCTCACAGTCTCTTGGGAGAGATGGACACATGAACAAACCAATGATAATTTGGCGAAACCAAACATGTACAAGATAACTCTAATTAAAAGGGGCTGGCAAGGCTTCCTGAAGGAGTGATGTCTGTCTGGGCTCTGGCCCCTGCTCTTGGGATGCATGGCCCACATGAAGTCATTTTTTCCTAAGAATCCCCTAATACCGAGAGAAGGGTCCCCAGTGGCCAATTTATATTAGGTCACTCTGTTTTCCTGGCTATAGCTGATAGATCCAGGCGTGAACAAGTACTCAAGGTGGGCCAATCAAGTTCTGTCTCCCAGTAAACTGAATTTTGGGACGGAGAGCCTCAGAGGCTGGGTGTCATTGGAGCCAAATCATGGTGATGGTAGCCCTCTAGAGCAGGGTTTCTCAGTCTTGGCACTATTGACACTTTGGGCTTGAGTAATTTTGTCTTGGGGTTGGGAGAGCTGTCCTGGGCATTGAGGAATGTTTAGCAGCTTCTCTGATCTCCACTCAGCATATGGCTCTAGCACCTCATCTCTAGTCATGACCATCAGAAATGACTCCAGACATCGCCAAAATCACCTCCCCCCCAGTTGAGAACCACATCTCTAGAGTGACGGCCCTCAAGTTCGTGAGCTGTCCTATCCATGCTGTTATTGAGATATGGTACTTAAACTCTTCTTTTGATTCTGTGAGGCATCCCAGAGCCTTCTAATAATTCAATGTCAGTTTCCATACGTTGCAATTAAATAATCCTAGTTCCTACAGTACTGAAGATTGGAAAGGAATTTACTGGGAAGGCATTTGGATATGGAGATATGAAACAGCACTATGGAAGCACTGCGTATGGCTGGGGCTGCTAGCGAAGGTGGGCGGTGGGCTGGAGGCACACAAGGGCCCGCCTTCGCTTTGCAGCCACACTCAAGTCTGCAGCCCTGGCGACTGTGGCCCTGCAAACCTCCATAACTCACGTAATCTCAGCGCTTTCCACTGAGCCAAAGGCCTCCTCCATGTCCCATTTTCTCAGGGTAAAGGTTCTTGAATGGCTATTAAAGGCTAGAGTTTGGGACTTTAGAAGATTACATTCCACTGAGAATATTTTTCCTTGTTGAGGAATCAATTGCTCCTAGATTTTAACCCTGCCCTTGTTTCACAGGCAAACTAAAGTGAGGAACTGAGGACCCTTCTTGAATTTTGCTGGATCCCACATATCTTCTCAGTGTGAGGCAAAGGCGGAGTCCTTCAGGCTTGAGTCAGTCGGATGAAAGTTTCCCATTGTCCCTTTCTGGTGGTCCAGTGGTTAAGACTCTGTGCTGCCAATGCAGAGGGCATGGGTTCGATCCCTGGTCAGGGAACTAAGACCCCACATGCCAGCGCGGCCAAAATAAACAAAGTGTCCTGTTGTCCACCTTGCCCTGTATGTGTGTATGTGTGTGTGTGTTTGGGTGTGTGACAGATGATCTTTTGGGTCACAGAGATCAGAGATGCACTCAGGTTGTTTGAGGCTACAGGGCACATTGGGAGGAAGAAGGACCCCTAAGCTGCCCCAGAAGGGGAAGTGTCCTTGGCAGGCACGATTACGATTACGAGTGCTGGAGTTAGGGCTGAGCTGCGTTACCGATCACCCCTTGCAAATTACAGGCCATGGCTCTGAACCCAGAATTCCCGGTTTCCAACCAACTGGCCAAACCAGTAGCCTTGGACCAGGTGCACCCAGGGGAGGCCACTTTTAAGAGGTTAGCTTCCAGGAGTAAATTCCCTTGGGAAACTCCGAGGGCAGCTTAAATCTTGAGAAAACAACTCATTAGGAGCTTGGGGAGATGTTTAATTGCCCTGCCCAGCCAAGATGCAGTGCTGCCGTGCCAGCTGGATGAAAAATAATGAAGTCACTAGAAGTCCCAGCTCCCTCCCTGTCTGCCCACGTTCCCTCCTGCTTCCTCTTCCTCCTCTCACCCCAGGCACTGTGGCCCCCTGCTGCCCAGAGACCCTTGCTGTGGTGTTCAGTAACCTGTCTGTCCCTGGGGCAATCAGATTCTCAGAAAGAACGTACAAAAACCAGGAAAAGGGTTGTTTTGTTGTATTGTTAATGTATTCATCTGAAAGCTGTGTTTACAAAGGTGTAAGGGTTAAATCACATAGAGTTACTACTCATCTCTTCTTAGAAAAGTATGACAGCTCAAGAAATTCATCCAGTCTTGGAAAAGCTGTGATTTTCGGTTGCCATGGCCACACTCGCCTCGTCTCTGTCCTGGTCCTACACTGGAGCAGGCCAGTTGCAGGCTGGAGGACAGTGCAGTGGGGCGGAGAACCACTGGAAGGGGAGCTGGGAGGCTTGTGTTCTAGTCCCAGCTCTGATGCTAACAATGAGCTCTGAGCTTCTGAAACAGGAGTGATGCACTATAGAGCGCAATCTTTTCCAGCAGGAACATTCCATGCTAGTTATCTGAACACAAGGGACCTTAGACCCTTTTTAGGGGATCTAGCATGTGAAACCACTTGGTACTAGGGGGCATTCTCTCACAGTGTGGGTTAAGGTACGGGGCACAGCCTCCAGCTCCTTGGGGAAGGAGGCATGGGGCAGAGGTCGTTTCTCTGATCTTGCCCACTAGGGGGCAGCACCTAACCTATGCTGGCAACTGGCTCTCTCCCCTAGGACCTGGAATCTGGAGAGTTGACCCAAAGAGATGGGCTCACGTAGAGGTTGTTCAGGGTGGCAGCAGCTGAACTGCCAATGCAATGGCCGTGGTGGGGCGTGTCCAGTGGTGTCAACAGTGATGTCTCAATCAAGCTTTTCCTGTGGCATGAATGTGACTGTGATCGCTGTTAACTTCCATGGCTCTCTCATTCTAGCAAGTTCCATGGTCTTGCCTCTTTCTCTCCTTCATGTTCAATTTTGTGAGTAACCCAATACCTTCAGTAAGGATTTGATGTTTTCTCTTCAGTTGGCCAGAATTGATTTCTTTTTTTTCCTTTTTTTTTGTAAGCGATTTAAAAAAAATTGAAGTATAGTTGATTTACAATGTTTCAGGTGTACTGCAAAGTGATTCAGTTATATATATTCTTTTCAGATTCTTTTCCATTATAGGTTATTACAAGATATTTAATAAAGTTCTCTGTGCTATACAGTAGGTCCTTGTTGTTTATCTGTTTTATATACAGTAGTGTGTACCTGTTAATCCCAAATTCCTAATTTATCCCTCCCCACACCTTTCCCCTCAGAGTTGATTTCTATCGTTTGTAACCAGGAACCTCAATCAGAACCTTGATGAACTAATTACCTCGCAGTTTGCTGTTCATGATTGAAACCATTTTAAGGTCTCACCTAATCCCAAAGATGTTTAGGTTTCAAGGAGGATGCTGGCATCAGAGATACCTTAACCTGAGGCTGCCATATAGATATTACTTCACCTGCGAGCTCTGCTCTCTTGGCAGTGGCCACATGGGGTGCTGTGCTGAGGATTCTGAAGCTAAAACTTACTAGCGACGTCTGCCAGTAGGGAGAGGGGAAAGTGTGGCCGTGCCCCTACCATGCAGATGCTTTCCGTGCTGTGATACTGTGCTTTACGAGAGAGATATATTTGGTTATTCAGATGACCAAAATATATTCCTCACATATATTTGATCTTTGTCTGCAGTTCTGGCGCACAGCTCCCCAAACCTTTGGAATTTCCTAACTGTTGAGAGTGATACAGGTGTCTTTTGTTAGGGAAGTGAGGTGACTTTTGGACCCATCCCAGGGTGGGGACTGGTTGCTGGGAGAACCAACTGTGTGATTAGAGGCTTGGAAACTTCAGTCCCATCCCGATTTCTGGGGAGGGAAGAGGGGGCTTGAGGTGGAATCACGAGCCCTTGGCCAATGATTTAGTCAATCATGACTATGTAGTGAAACCTCCATAAAACCCCCGAAGGACAGCTTTTTGGCTCCCTTTCCCAGAGGGCTTCTCCTTGGGGGACCCAGGACACTTCCATGTGCCACCGTTGGAGCAGGTCCCAAGCTGCATGAGGACAGAAACTCCTTTGTTTGGGGCCTTGCCCTATGTACCTCTTCATCTGGCTGTTGATTCATGTCCTTTAACATCCTTCTACAATAAATTGGTAATCTAGCGAGTAAACAGGTTTTCCTGAGTTCTGTGAGCCATTCTAGCAAGTTGATCAAGCCCAAGGAGGGCGTCATGGGAACCTCTGATTTAGAGCCGGTTGGTCAGGTAACAACCTGGCCTTGAGACTGGTGTCTGCAGTGGAAGGCGGTCTTGTGTGACTGAGCCCTTTACCTGTGGAATCTGATTCTGTCTCTGAGAAGGTAGTGTCAGAATTAAGCTGAATTTCTGGACACTCTGCTGGCGTCTGAGAATTGCTTGTTGGTGTGGGAAAGCCTCCATGCACATGCACTGGAATTGGGTCCAGGAACCCCTTTTGCACATGCCTACACACAAAGGGGGAATTTCGGGGGCTTGTAAAGATGCATTTGGTGGTGGTAGTGGTGGTGGTGATGGGTTATCCCAAATCCCCTCAAACTTCTTGCCTCTGTGGGAGGCAGCTGAACTCCCTTTGTCATCATCCTCTGGCAGGACAGCCTCTCTGACAAACCAAAGTGCAAAACCAAAGATGAGATCAGCATCCCTCATGAGGCCCAGCACAGAGAGATGCAGTGTGAGCTGCCCCAGTGACTGCAGCCACACCGCCCAGAGGACCAGCCTATGGAGCCAGAGTGTCAGAGCTGGAAGGGCTCTTAGAAGTCATCCACTCCAATATTCCCATTTCACAGATGGGAAAAACTGAGGCCCAGAGAGGGAAGGGATGACTTGCCCAAGACTCCTCAGTCAATTTAGTGGCAGTTTGGGGTTTCACACATCAGTTGGCTCTCAGCCGAAGTTCTTCCCATATCACCACCGTCTCATATCCACTGGACTTTAATCATCTCTATCTTTGGAATATCCCACAGTATTAGTTTCCTGTGGCTGTTGTAACAAAGTACCCAGAACTTAAACAACACGAATTTATCTTAGAGTTCTGCAGAAGTCTGACACAGGTCTCACTGGGCCAAAGTCAAGGTGTCAGCAGGACTGCTTTTCCTCCTGGAGGCTCTAGGGGAGAATCCAGTTCCTTGTCTTTTCTGGCTTCTAGAAGTTGCTCACTTCCTCGGCTTGTGGACCCTTCTTTCTGCATCATCAAAGCTAGCAGGAGCTGATATGTCTTTCTCACACTGAGTCACTCTGACACTTACTGTTCTGCCTCTTCGTACATTTAAGGACCCTTGTGGTTACTTTAGTCCCATCCAGATAATCCAGGATAATCTGTCAATTTTAAGGTTAGCTGATTAGCTACCTTAATTCCCCTTTGCCATGTTAGGTAACTTATTCCTAGGTTCCAGGGATTAAGACAGGAACATTTCGGGGGGCATCGTTATCTTGCCCTCCACATCTACCTTCTCTCTGAAGTCAGGGTTTCTCATCCTGAAAAATCTTTTTTTTTTTGGTCCTGCCACCCATGCTAAGCTCCTCAGAGGAGGGTCTATTCTTACTGTTTTCCATCCTGTACCGCTCATTTTTTTTCCTTTAAATTGAGATATAATTCACATGCCATAAGAGTCACTCTTTTAAATTGTACGATTTAGTGGTTTTGGTGTATTCACTACGGTGTGCAACCATCGCTGCTGTCTAATTCTGGAACGTTTTCATCACCCTAAAGAGAAGCCCCACACTCATCAGCAGTCACTCCCAGTTCCTCCCTCCCTCAGTCTCTGGCAGCCATGAAACTACTTTCTGTCTCTATGGATCTGCCTATTGCAGCCCGGACATTTCATAGAAATGTTATCATAGAACACGTGGCCACTTGTGTCTGGCTTTTTTCCCTAAGCATAGTGTTTCCAAGGGTCATTCACTCTTACATACCTTGCAACCTGGCTTCTGTGAACCTGCCCCACGCTTTACTTCCTGAGCTCCCCATGACGTCCATTCTGCAGTTCCCAAATTTCATGGCCTTTCTCAACCCTTGGTCAGTCACTGGTAGCAACCTCCCTCTTGGAATATTTCATCCTTGGCTTCTGCCATGATGCCTCTTCTTGGTTCTCCTTCCATCTCTATGCTCTTGCTTCTCCTCTGGCCCAAGTCTCCCCTGGTCTTCTGAAAGGAACTGCCCCCCAATGGTCAGCCTAGGCTCTCTGCTGTTTCCTGTATCCCAGAGGTTCTAGAAGCCCATGGGTGGAACCTTAGATTGTAGACAACATTTTGTGTATGTATCCATCGCTTTCATCTGCTTCTCAAATGGGTCCATGAATACTAAAGTGTTGTAATCTTTCTGCCTTTGAGAACTCAGGTAGCCAAGAAACTTTGGGTTGCAATTGAGAAACCCAAATTAAGCCAAGTTGAACATAAAGGGAATTTAATGACTTACATGCCTGGAGTAGCTCAAAGAACTCAAGGAAGCACAGCAGCTTCGGGGGTTTGGGGGACCGGAATCGGGAACACGTTGCTGTCAGGATTCTCCATTTCTCAACTCTGCTTGTCTCTGCTTGGCTTATTCTCTCCAGCAAATTAGCTATTTCACATACCACAGAGGATGGTACCTGGCAGCTCTCAATTCCTTCCCACTCTGGGACTCAAAGACCAAGCCCTTCTCTTCCAACTCCAACTTGAAAATCCTGAGGAAGGGCTCTGAACACTGTGTTGGGTCATAAGCTCACCACTGGAGCAATCGTGGGGCCAAGGGAGTTGTGTGCTGGGATCAAGTGGGGTTAGGCCTGTTGTCTACCCTTGTACTTTGTGGGGCAGGGTTCGGCGGTCCTGCCAGACGCCCCTAATGGGAGTGGAGGGGGAGAAGTTCTTCAAAGGGGTGTGTGTGCATGTGCTGGACAGTGGAAAACAGTGGATGTTTCCTTCAAGAGCTCCCCAACCACTGCTGCCATGACTACTACCATGTGGATAACTCCACAGTCCCCAGCGGCCAGGTGCCTACGGAGGTCTACCTGGTGGCCCACCGGCACCCCCAAACTGAGCATCTCTGGTGTCCCCAGTCTTTGTCAATGGCACCACCCCCAGTAAGTCTCCCAAGCTTCTCCCAGTCCCTTGTCCTCCTGAATCGCTGTCCCCCACTCCTACCTAGGTAGTGGCTAAGGCCCACTGACCTTAGTACTTCAACATCTTTCCCAGCCATTGTTCTCATCCGCAAGGCTCCCTCTTTAGGTCAGACCCTCAGTGCCTCTGGCTCAAGCCACCCTCCTGATCTCTTAGTGAGACTCCCTGCCTCGAGGCAGATTCGGCCACCATCTATGAAGGCCCCCCTCTATGCCAGAAATGTGCTCAGCAGCACTTAAAAATAAATCCTCACAACAGTTCCATGAGTAGGACAGTGTTACCACTGCTTGATAGCTTAGGAAAGTGAGCCTCAGTAAATTAAGGGCTTGCCCAAGCAGGGAGGGGTGGTGGAAGGAAGATTTGAACTTGGGTCTCTAATCCTGAGTGTAGTATCTATTCTGGTTCCCCTCCACTGCCTTTTCAAATGGTTGCCTAATGAATTTATGAAAGATTACGTATGCTGATTGCTTTCGGCTCACACAGATGTTCTGAAGGCTTTGTAGGCTATAAAGCAGAGCCCTTAAGGAGCCCCCGGCCTTGCCCATTGCTCACCAAGGGAAATGCTGCTGAGGCCACCCTGATATCCGGGTCTCCCTGAGAGCTCTGGGGGCCCCTCTCTCCCACTGGTTGCCTGGGGGCAGCAGGAGGGAAGAAAGCCTGTTTCCTAAAAGAGTTAAGCTGCAGAATCCAGTGTTAAGCACTTAACACTGAGCGCTGGATAATCAGCAAACACCTGATAAGATTACTTAGCAGAGAGCTACACGATATGATCGTTATAAGATAACTAACCACAGCTTTAAATCAGGGGGCTGGGCTGGGGGTGGGGCTACACTGTCCTGGCTGTCCCAGATGAGGTGCCCTGTGGCCTCCTCTGGGCGGCTTGCAAAGGCTCTGGTCTTTGCTTGTTTATGTGCTGGTTTTCAGTCTCTCTCCACTCCCCCCAGATAAGCTCCAAGTGAGGACCTTGCCTGTTTTCTCTGGGACCAGTGCCAGACACAGGAGTACGTGCTCAATAAATACTTATTGGATAGATGGATGGATGGGTGGATGGAATGGAGGGATGAGGAAAAGAGTTTCTAGTTAAAGTCCTAGAATGAGATATTTTAAATTGTTATTACATCTGGTTATTCCACCCAAATGGCAATTCATTTTCTACTGAGTAGACCAAGTGTGCCCAAACAGGGCAGCTCTGCAAGGACAGGGCGTCTAAACAGTATTTGAAGGCTCTGTGAATAAGGCCCTCCCATAGTTAACTTCCTGCCATAGAACATTGGGTTGCTCTCTAATTGACCTTGAATGAGGCGGTGTTTACAGCTGCAACTTAGCAGCCATTGATCTTGAATTGATTAAGCCAGCATTTTGAAAAGCAGAACTGCAGGAACAGGGACAAAGAACCCCATGTACTGAGGATTTCACACCATCCATTCACCTCCTTTGCATCTAGTGTGTGTGTGTGTGTGTTTTAAAAAAATAAACAAACAATTAATGAATTACTTAGAAAGAAGAGGAAACAGGTCCAACTTTTTCTCAGCAGGAGGGCAGACTGGCTGCCCAGAGCCTTGAAGGGCGTTCCCAGCCCTCATTAGCCCTAACTGGAGAGGCCTGTCCGTTCCCCCAGAGTGGGCAGCTGACCAGGACTCGGTGGGTTGTAAACTCTTTGGAGCTGCTTTTTTTTTTGTGGCAGTTCCAGCACTTGGCAGGGCACCCGTAAGGAGCAGAAAACTTGGGGTTCTCCTCTTGGCTCTGCCTGGCTGAGCTTCACTGGGCAAGTGACCTCACTTGTGGGGCCTCAGATCACTCGTCTCTAAAATGAGGGGGTTGGAAAAGGTACATTGATTTCCAAACTTTTTACTTTTTTTGCCCTGGAATCTGTTCTTTAAACAAAAGCTAACTGGGCCACCTCTCCCCGTGCAACACGTTAAGACGAAGTTGGGAAAAAAAGATGGGGTAGGAAGAGGCAGCATGGTCCCATCTGCCCCCACTCCCAATCGCCAGTTTGAGAGGGGAGCTCCATGGAACTTCCCAGCTTCCGTGGCACACTGTTTGAAAACCACTTCAGGCTCCCATCCAGCTTTAATTGGAGTTGTTCCTAATCAGAAGAAGCCTAATGCTTGTAGCAGGTAGGAGTTGTGCATGGCTGCTAGTAATAGAAACCTGACAAATAAAGGTTTAAGCAGATTGGGGGGTGGGGGTTATTCATTCGTTCGTTTATTTGGTAACAAGAAGTCTGAAGGACGGCACTCCAGGGCTAGTATGGCAGCTCCACAACATCATCCGGGAGAAGAGGCCCAGCCTCATTTTATTCTTCTGCTCCATCATTCTGAGCATATGGCTGCCATTCTCAAATCTGGCCCATGGTCACAATATGGCTGCTGAAGCTCCAGACATCACACTCACATTCGAAACAAGAAAAAGGAGGAAGGGGAGAAGGGCAGACAGGCACATGCCAAATTCAGTTTGCTCCCTTGAAAAAGCTTTCCTGGGTGCATTACTGAGGATTCCAGCTGAAGTCACCTTGGAAAGAACTGAGTCACATGACTACTTCTGAGTGCAAGGGAAGCCAGAAAACATTAGCATCATTGTTTTTAAACCAAGGTGTATTGGCATCCAGCATAAAACGAGGGTTTTGCTAATAATGACAAGAGGATGGCTATTAAGTAGGCCACAGGAAAAACCAACAACCGCTAACACTTACTGAGCACTTATTAAGTAGCAGGCACCACGTGGGGAACTGTGCGTGCATTATCTCACTGAATTCCCATAACTGCCCAGTAAGGTAAACACTCGCCATTCCCATTTTATAGCTGAGGAAGTGGAGGCTCTGAGAAGTTAAGTGACTTGGCCAAGGTCCACACAGCAAACAAGTGATGAAGCCAGGACGTTAACCCAAGCACTCATGCTAGAGTCCAAACCCTTAACCACCAGGTTATACCGCTACGGTAAAGACCAAAATGTAAATTACATGCAAGGCTTTTCAATGCTGTTTCAGCATCTTTAAAAAAGGGAAACACATGGCGACCTACAGAGTGCCAGGGCCTGCCTTTTCTGCTCTCTGCAGTTTCCATATCGTCTTTCTCCTGGTAATGACAGCAGCGGTGGCAGACTGAATTGGCTATGATGCATTTACCGGAAGATAAGTGTTTTAGATACGGTTTGGAGGCAGTTCAGGGGAAACATTTTCAGGGACTCGACTTACAGAAATGATTTATGAAGCAAGATTAAAAAAGCTAAGTCTGTATGGGCTGGCACAATATGAAAGGGTGGGAGGGAAGAAGGCGACACAAAGGTCAAGCATGTAGACAGCCCGAGAGTTCCAGAAACCTAGGGGAGGGCTGCAGTAGCATGAGGCAAAGGGGTCACAGCTCAGATCCAGTTAAAAAAGGAGAAAATAGCAAGCCCTTGGCTCTGTCAAGCAGATGCTTCTTCAGTGCTCGGTCCGCCGTCAGCTCTGTGACGGGAGGTGGCTGGCTCCCGCCTTCATGAGAGCCACGAGGCACCATCAGAAACGGAGCCGTTTGCTGGGGCGATAATGGTGCAGGTAGAACTCAGAAACTTGGTCTCCCGAGAGGAATGGGCAACGTCTTTAAGTTGAGTTTCATATTTATAGACCACGTGGGCAACATTTTTCTCTTTGAATCATCACAATAATATTATCCCCATTCTGCAGATGAGAAGCCTAAGGCAGAGCTGGCTCTAGTGACTTCAGTTTCAGGTGACGTCACACACCCCAGGCAGTGGCAGATCCAGGAGTGGGGATGGCATCAAAAGTGGCATCTTCACTCAGCATAGCCGCTGGCACATCATAGTTGCACGGTAAAAGTCATCTGTATCAAATCCATGGACATATCCCTTGTCAGTTAGCATTTCTCTTAAGGGAAGTTCAACTTCAGTTTGTCCATCAGGAGAAAGACTTACCGAAGAGAAAGTGGGAATACACTCTTGTTAAGACCACGGAGTAATGCAAAATAAATTCTTGTGCGCCAACACGGAATGAGCTAGCTATTAACCTGGGATTTTCTTTTCTTTCTTTCTTTTTTTTTGTGGTATGCAGGCCTCTCATCGTCGTGGCCTCTCCCGTTGCAGAGCACAGGCTCTGGACGCGCAGCTCAGTGGCCATGGCTCACGGGCCCAGCCGCTCCGTGGCATGTGGGATCTTCCCGGACCGGGGCATGAACCTGTGTCCCCTGCATCGGCAGGCAGACTCTCAACCACTGCGCCACCAGGGAAGCCCGGGATTTTATTTTCTAATTGAATTCTTTTTTTGTTTTAAGGAGGGCTTTCTGGGCTTTTGGTAACATTCTATATCTTGATCCATCTGTGAAAATTCATTGAGCTTTATTATTTGCATACTTGAATTAAACTAAATACTTAGAAATGTTCTTTAAAAAAAAGAAAAAGGTCCTAAATTGGCATTCTGGCTAAGACTGTGATGTGGGCGGGTCTCAGCAGCTTGGGCGGCGGCGGCGGCGGCGGCGGCGGCGGGAAGAGTGGCAGCGGTCAGGCAGCCCAGCGTCACGAAGCCTCTTGGCGCATCTCGGCCTGCAGGCACCTGGCACGCGCCGGCCCCGCCACCACGATGCCCAAGAGGAAGGTCACCTCCACCGAGGGGGCGGCGAAGGAGGAGCCCAAGAGGAGATCGGTGAGGTTGTCAGCTAAACCGGCTCCTACAAAAGTGGAAACTGAACTAAATGAGGCGGCAGGAAAGGATAAATCTTCAACAAAAAAATGCAAACAGAAGGAAGAAGGGGAGCAAAAGGAAAACAGGCCGAAGTGGCTAACCAAGAGACTAAGGAAGACTTCCCTGCAGAAAATGGAGAAACTAAAATCGAGGAGAGCCCAGCCTCTGATGAAGCAGGAGAGAAAAAAGCCAAGTCTGATTAATATCACACACCTGTGAATTTTGTGCACTCTAACATCTTTGGTCATGGTAGTCCAGTTCTTCTAGTAACTTTGTTAATGTGCTGTGACTGACAATTTGAGTATGTAGTGTATACGATATTAAATTGTGAATTAGGGGGACTTACGATGTAACAGCATATCAATATTTGAGGATATTGTTACTTGATTTCCTCTCAAGGAAAATTTGCCTCCAAATTTTAAGCTGGAAAGTCACTGGAATAACTGTTCAGAAAATAATCACAAGTACATGATTTTTTAGATTTTTGGTACGTATGTTAAGAATTGTGTACAAATTGAAATGTCTGTGTACTGATCCTCAAAACAACCAATAAAATCTCAATTATGAAAGAAAAAAAAAAAAGACTGTGATGTGGCAGAGACCACTAGGTGTCTCCCAATCTCACTCTCCATTTCTGCCTTAGAAGGCAGCTCCTGATTTTTAACTGGGCACAGAGCCAGGTGGAAGAAAGCTACAGCTTCCACCTTCTCTTGCAACTGGGCGCAGCCTTGTGACTCAGTTCTGGGCAGTGGGATATGACGTAACCATAGCATGCAGTTTTCAAGAAGTCACCTTCTTTCCTTCCCTTCTCCTTCTTGCTGGCTTGAAAGTAGATGAAATGGCTGGATCTTTGCAGCTACCTTAGTCCAGGAGGTAGAAACTGTACTGTAGACGGCGGCACACAGGACAGCTGGTCCTTGAGTATCATGGAGCTCCCACAGCAGCCCTGAACTGCTTTCCTTCAGATCTCTTTTTATGAAAGTGAATAAACTTCTATCTTGCTTGAGCAACTGTTTTGGGTTTTCTGTGATTTGTAGCTAAACTTAATCCCAACTGATATATAGGATGGGTGCCAAATTCAGGTTATTTCTTAAACTGGGTGGTGGGCATAAAGGTGGTAATTATATTTTAAACTTTTTGGGTATATCTAAGTATCACATATTAAATCTTTAAAAAAAAAAAGGTACTGCTAGAAATAGTGTCAAAGCAAAACCATGAGACACATGGAAAAATAATCAAATGGTGGCAGTTTGGGGCGTCACCCTGGCTCCGTGTCCAGATCGTCTTTGATGTTAGGGTTTGAGTGCAGCCTCTGAATAAGCCTCATGGACAGAATGAGCAAGACCTGAAGGGGTCTGTGGGTACCAAACCCGTGTTTGGAAGCAAGAAGGGAAGAAGAAGAAGGCAAGGGCTGGGCCACACTCCCTCCCCCATGCTGCCCAGACCCTGTCTGGGTTGGGTCACCAGGAAGCCCTCATTGCAGACAAGTCATGGAAAGGTCTCTTGACCCCATCCACCGGCCCCATCCCTCTGCTCTCCACCAATCCCCACTGTCATTTTAAGGGAGTAAAAACAAGTGTACTTAAAACCCCACATTTTCATTGCAACAAATTCAACCAGATGCGATTAAAGTAAAATGTGGACATAGTTTCCTCCTCCGATCCAATCCTACCCTTCGGAGCTAGCCACACTGAACAGCAGAGCAAGCATGTGACTGCTGGCAAAGCCAGGTTGAAGGCTGGAACCCCAGGGAGACCAGGGAGATGTCTTTAGCCACTGGTGTCCTTTGCCTGGACACTGCCCACAGATACTGTGGGCTGCAGTGGTGGGGAAAGGGCTCCTGCTGTTGAGGGGCTAGGCTTAAGAACTCCTTGAACTTGTAACCCAGGCTCACCCCTGGGATCAGAACATTCCAGAAGAGGTAGACCTACTTCTTGTCTTGATTGGCCCTCAGCCCTTTGGCCACACCTCACCGGGAGAGGCCCCAGAACCCAGGAGGCTGCTTTCTCCCACCTTTGTGACTCTCTTTCAAGTGCTCCTGAGTGCATGGCAGTAGACATTACAGAAACACACAGATAGACCAGCATCTTTGTGGGATATCCCGAGCCCGATGAATCATGTGTCAGGAAACTGGCATCCTCAGCCTCTGAGGGTTTACGGCTGCAGCGGCAAGAACAGCTTGTGGTGACACGTATGTCCGTGCTGTGCCCAGTAAAAGTACGATGGAACACCTCAGCTCGTCTCTGCTTTGTCAGAGGATATAAAAACTATGCTCACTCCATTCCCTGAAAGAGCCATGGAGACCTCATTGCTTGAAACAGGAATTGAGACAGAGCTTGGCGAAGGGCTTTTCTTGACTTTTACAATTACAGTCATAGAAAGGCATTTAGTTTTACTACTGAATTGCCTTTACTGAAAAGTTGGGACTGTTCTAGTAAACTCAGACTCCCTATGTCTAACCCAATACTGAGCAGTAGGCACCTAGAACGTGGTGAAATGGACTTCCGTGTGGATTAGCTCATGAAATCCACATGTTAAATCCCCAAATTTGGGAAATAGGTAAAAGTTATCCCTAAGTTACAGATGACTGAACTGAGGCTTAGAGGGCTTAAATAACTACCAGAAATCACACAGCTAGTCAGTAGTGGAGTGCGTATCTGAATCAGGCAGGCGGACTTCAGTGCCAGAACCCATGGGCTTAGTCAGTATGGTGTTCTGCCTCTCTGGAGTCCTAAGGGAGCCAGATTCAGTTGAGGTGCTGTGGGAGGGAGGTGTGGTTATTCATTACAGAAAGATAAGAAGGGCATCATTATAAGGGCAATTGGAACCAACAGGCAGCCTTGATAGAATTTTCTGTCTTGTGTCATCTAAGATGCTTTTTGCTGGTGAATCAGCAACAAAACAAAGCAACCAAAAAAAAAAAAAAAAAAAGACCTAACCAGTGATTTAACTAATAAGGAAGACATTTACTATCTCACATAACCAGAAGTCCAGAGATAAGGTGGCTCCAGGGTTGGTTAACTTAGCAGTTCAATATTGAATGCAAGGCTTCAATAGCAAATGCAAGACCCAGGTTCCTGCCATGGTTTTGCTCAGCCATCATCAGCACAGTGACCTTTGCAAGCTTGTCCCTCATGGCCGCAAGATGGCTGCCATCACTCTCACACAATGTCCAAAGGCCAGAAGAAGACATAACTTTTCCTCATGCCCCTTTTGAAGAATATGGATCCTTCCATTTATATCTCCTTTTATGCCATAAACATGCCATGCGTTCATTCTTAAGTCAACCATTGGCAAGGAGAATGGAATTACTATCATGATTGGTTTGGTTCTGAACCATGGCTGTACACTAGAATCACCTGCAGAATTACAAAACAAAACAAAAAATGTATCTATGCCAAAATCCCAGTCCTAGAGACTCTGCTTTAACTGATCTCAGATGGGATACATTCGTGGCTATCTTTAAAATTTCCCCTGATGCTTGAAGGTACAGCCAGGATTGAAAACCTCATTTAGACCAATCAAGATTCCTCCCTGGGGCTGGGGCTGGGGACCAGCCTGCCATGAAACACATGTCACCTGATTCCGGAACAGGACTGGGGTTCTATTTAGCAAGAAAGAACATGGAAGGGTGGACGGGGGCGGGGGCGGTGGCTGCTGGGAGGCAACCTCCAACATCTGCCTCCCCCCGCGCCCCGAAGTCTCCCTGCATGTGGAGGCCAGGATTCTGGCAGAGTTACCACACAGCTAGGAAATTTCTTCTTTCCTGACTCATCAGAAGCCTTCCGTTATGCAATCCGGAGCTGAGGTCATACAAGGAAAGGAGACAATGGCGGGGCCGGGGTAGCGGAGGCTGCACCAGCTCAAAGCTTTTGTGAGTAACGGGGAGGCCAAACTTCAGTTTTCTCCGTGTGGTCTCTGACCACCAGGGCAACTTAAACTGCAGATTCCCGGGCTCCACTCCAGCCCTGTGGAACTAGAGTATCTCAAGGTGGGACCCGAGGACTGGCATTTTAACGGACACCGCAAGTGAGTTCCTATTCACTCTCAAGCTTAAGAACAACTGAATTAGATGTAGCAGAAACAAAGAAAAAGTGGTCAAGTTTTCAATTTCTCCAGGAGGAAGAAGCTTAAATATTAGCTTTCTTATTTTCTTTTGGGTCACAGTGATTTGGGAAGATGGAAAATGCTTGCCTTCAAGTTGGTTCATGGGGCTGAAAAGAATCAACTCTGAACATTAACATGGTGAGGACAGTTGAGTTGCCTTGGAGGTGTGCTCAGTGACAGGCCCAATTCTGCGCCTGGGGAAGCCATTCTGTCCTGAGAAAAGAGGCAGCATGGGATGCCACCCTCAGGTGTGTGTATTCCTTTAAGCTTCTCATGAAGTACTGGGAAGAATATTAATTGGACCCTACTCCTTGATAAGCCAGTTCTTATCCCGGAACAAGTGAAATGGAAACAGGAAGCTGAACACAGTGACCTTCCAGGTCAGAACTGTCCTAACTGGGACCCTCAAGCTTCAAGGTCTCTAGTCTCCCCTGAGTCCATGCTGCATGAGGGGTGAATCTGGTCATCCGTGTCCCTGAATCCCGGGCTCCCCCTAGCCCAGAACACACCCACAAGTCCTCCTGGATCTTCCCCCTCCCCCTGCCTCCCCAGCTGGTACCCTTCTGCCTGCCCCTCTGCTTCCCCTGGGGTCTCCCCTCTGCTCTGCCACACGGAATCCCCTGTGGCTCCCCAAATGCCTCCACGCCATTGCTTTGACTTCTCCTTCAGCCCTGCTTCCTCTGAGTCATTCTTCAATTCTTACAATGGGGGAGCCCATCCAGGAAGCCAGTCCTGAGCTCTCCCCTCCCTGCAGGAATCCCCACCCTCACCTATGGGTCCCAGCAGCTCTCCAGGAAGACTTCATGGAAACATTTGCAGCCCTTTATAGCATGGATGTGAGCACATGTCCCCTCTGGCCTTGGAGAGCCCCTGAGGGACGGTTTATCTCCATGTTCCCTGAGCCTGTAGACCCGCTGGAACCCCTCAAGCGCTTGCCAGCTGAAGGAATGGTGTTTGGCCCACACATCTGTCTAGAGCCACATCTAAGACACGCTGTGTTGCAGGACAGTCTCCCCACCTTCCCGGGTGCCCAGACCAGTCACCACAATCCTCTAACTCTAACAAGGAAAAACCACCAGCCTCTGCTGGGCCGAGCCCTCTAAGAAGTGAGAGAAGCTTCCAGAGCAGGAGCCTGGCCTGCTGGCCCTCTACCTTGAGGGCCTGGGAACAGACATGGAGGAGAGAAGGCAGGAAGGAGGGCAGGGGAAGGGGACGAGCAGGCAGTGATGCCTTTCTGGGATCCACACGCTTTGTAGCGGCATCTTCTCTGTCATCTCCACAAAATCCCCTCAAAACAGGTGTAACTCTTCTCTCCGTTTCACAGAGGACACGAGCTCAGTGCAAGAACTCGCCCGAGGTTCCACAGCAGGAAGAGGAGGCCTAGATCGGGCCAGTCTGCCTGGTGTTCGTTTGTTTTCTTTTTGGCTGCGCTGCGGAGCATATGGGATCTTAGTTCCCCGACCAGGGATCGGACCTGTGCCCCCTTCATTGGAAGCGCGGAGTCTTAACCACTGGACTGCCAGGGAAGTCCCCAGTCTGCTTGTTTTTCAATAAGCAGAAGGTTGGGCCAGGGTACGATGGGACCACCACTCATGGGCCAACTGGACAGAGAGGCTGCTCACCTGCTGGGAGATGGGTCCAACCTAAGTAGGAGGACAGGTGAGATGCTTCCAGACCGGCGCTCTATATAGACCCTACACACACATCCCTTTATACACTGATATAATAAACCACGAAGCTCTTTAGTTCTGTTTTAATGGTTGTAAGAGGAAACTATATAAAACACGTGCGTGCTGGCTAAGTCCAGGAGAGGAGATGCACGTCTGGTAAGGAGAGATTTTGAAGTCACTTCTTAGCTGAGTGCGCTTGGACAAACGACTACACTCTACTGAGCCTCAGTTTCCTCATCTGCAAAATGGACATAACAATGTCTTCCTTGCCTAGCTGTTCGAGGATTTACAGTTATGTGAAGTATTTAGCTCAAGCCTGAGCCATAAAAGCGTTCAGTGAATGAGCTGTTATTAAAATTGTTAGTGCTACTATTAGGATACATTTTTGTCTCCTCCGAGCATCCAGCAGAGTGCTGAGCCCATGGGGGCAGGAACTGTATCTCTTTCCCTCAGCTCTGCATCTCTGGTGCCCAGACATTGTCTGGCACAACGGTGGCACTTGGTAAAGGTCTGCTGGGTTGAACTCAGGACTTGTTATTCTTCATTGTTATATGGCACTGTGCCCTTTTTCATATCCTCTGAATATATTATTACTCTCGAGCCTTCCCCAATGCCTGTGGGGCAGGCAGGAGAGGTGATACTGTTGTTCCCATCTTATAGCTGAAAAAAATTGAGGCTTAGAGAGAGGATGCTTCCTGCCTAAGTCACGCGGCTGAGCTGAGCTGAGCTGAGGTCAGGCTCTTCAGACCGCAGGTTTCACAGCCACTGTGTGTGAAACCATCCACAGGAAGCAGACGCTGTTGCGAGGAGCTGAGCTGGAAACCCCCAGGGAGGCAGCCCCCCCTGTCAAATACCAGCAGCCTCTGCCAATACATTGATTGATTTACTTATTTTTTACATCTTTATTGGGGTATAATTGCTCTACAACGGTGTGTTAGTTTCTGCTTTATAACAAAGTGAATCAGTTATACATATACATATGTTCCCATATCTCTTCCCTCTTGCGTCTCCCTCCCTCCCACCCTCCCTATCCCACCCCTCCAGGCGGTCACAAAGCACCGAGCTGATCTCCCTGTGCTATGTGGCTGCTTCCCACTAGCTAGCTATTTTATGTTTGGTAGTGTATATATGTCCATGCCTTTCTCTCACTTTGTCACAGCTTACCCTTCCCTCTCCCCATATCCTCGGGTCCATTCTCTAGTAGGTCTGTGTCTTTATTCCTGTCTTACCAGGATCTAATGAAACTTCAAAGCTTTTGCACAGCAAAGGAAACCATAAACAAGACCAAAATACAACCCTCAGAATGGGAGAAAATATTTGCAAATGAAGCAACTGACAAAGGATTAATCTCCAAAATTTATAAGCAGTTCATGCGGCTCAATAACTAAAAAACAAACAACCCAATCCAAAAATGGGCAGAAGACCTAAATAGACATTTCTCCAAAGCAGATATACAGACCGCCAACAAACACATGAAAGAATGCTCAACATCATTAATCATTAGAGAAATGCCAATACGTTCAGAAAGGGCTTCAGAGGATGACCCGGCGTAGGTCAACTGGTCCCACTGATCTTGGCCCATCTTTCTGCCATGGCTCAGTCCTGCTCTGCACCCGAGGTGGGTCCCAGCTGGACCTCCTGGCCCATCAGAAAGCACCTGGAGAGCCTCTGGATTTCAGAGCACATCAGGCAGGGATGGCCTACGGCACTTGGAGGAGCTGGAAGCAAGAGGACTTTCCTCGCTGCAAACAACACCCAGGGTCTGCATCCTGGCCCAGATGACAGCCTCACTGACAGGTTTAGTACCACGTTTTATGACTTCCAAGCTTAGTCGCTGCCTAAGTCAGTCCGCTCAGACACAAACACTTAGCAAAGTCATGACCCAGATGCTTAAGCAGGGAAAGGTGTACTCCCCCACCCCCCGGTAGAACTGGCCTCTGGAGCCAAGTCTGGGGACGCTGGAGGCAGCAAGGCTGTAGTGGTGGTATATTTCAGTGACCCACATGGTTGTCCTTTATTTTCCCCAAGTTTCCCCTACTGAGTTTTAAGGGAGTAGGAAGCAGATGCCTGCTGCCTCCAGGGACAGCCCGACACAGGCCAAGGGCTTCTGATCCCTGTCCGCAGGCTTTCCTTGAGAGCTGAGCCTGCAGGCGTGAAGAGTGGAGGTTTGGTGTACCCTTTGGCAGACAGATCGACCCCCCTCCTGGTTTTCAGGTCACACACTGAAGATGGAAGACCAATCTCTGACCCAAAGCAGCTCAACCCTGGATTCCCACACGCTGTTCCCTACCCCCTACTCCCCAGCCCCAGTTTGGCCTCTGTGAAAACCAGAAGCCTCTCCAGAATCTCTCTGGCCTCCACGCAGGTCTGCAGTCCTCCCGGATGGAGTGGGGACACACCTTGGGCCCGGGTGGGTGCACCCGTGGGAAGAGTGAGGTGCCCTGACTGCACAGCTGCCCTCCTGCGGTGAGGACAAGGTCCCTGCTGGGGACCCTTCCTCCAGCTCATCTGGGGGCTGCTTCTCAGACTGGAGAAGAGGTGAGGTGCCCAGTTAACTGGAAACTGGCTCTGAGCCAGAGTTGGGCTCTGTGGCTTGGAGGATGTCATTGCGATTAAGTGGGTTTACTTGCCCAGTTCCTTCACAGTGTGGCTTTAGGGCACTTGGTCACATCATGTGCTTTCATTCTTCAGGTGCTCACTTAACCCTTTCATCCTCGATCAAGTCACCATTGTCACTTGCCTGATTATCACCCCAAGAGCCTCCTCCCTGATCTGGTTGGAATGGCAGCTCCACTCCAGCTGCTTGGAATGAATAATAGTAATCATTTTTTTCCTTCTTTCCCTCGCTGGGATTTTTACCTTCTTAAACACAACCCATCTCCTTCATTTCTCTTTTTCCCTTTCCCAGACACTGAAGTTTTATTCTAAAAATTCCTCTTGATCTCTAGAGAATTATAATAGAACAAAACCTGCTGTAATGCTACTAAATGAGGATAAAAATTTTACATGCATGAAATAGGGTGGCATCATTGATAAGTTTATAAAACAACTGGCATGAGCTTGTGCAGCTGGGCAGCTCCAGGTTCTAGGGGCCAGCTGTCAATTACATCATGTCCAAATTTACATCATCACAGGATCAGTATTAATGCAAATGTCTTACTGAAGCATCACCAACACCTACATTTTGGGCTTTAGCCCCAGAAGGTCCTAGATTTAAATCCTAACTCTGCCACATGCTAATTTTATGACATAGGCCAATGTATAAACCTCAATTCTAGTGTATCCATCTGTAAAATGGTAGAGAAAATACTTACTTCACATAGTTGTTATGAGGTTGAAATACTGTATCAGCTAGCTACTGCTGTGTAACAACTACCACATCTCAGTGACATCCAACAATAAACTATTTATTTCTAATGTTTCTAAGGGTTGGCTGGGACCAGCTGTTGTAGCTGGGCTAGGCTGGGCAGCTCTGGTTCAAGCTGCATGTCTGGATGACTCCAGTCTCCTCCATGAACCTCACTGTGGGCCCAGGCTGAAGTGGCAATAGCTGCCTGGGGAATCTCTTCTCACAGCAATGGCAGAGACACAAGAAAAAGACTGCTCAAGCATATTTCAAGTCCTTGCTTGCATCTATCTATTAACATCCCATTGTCTAAAATAAATCACGTGACTGAGCCCAGGGACAGGGATCAGGAAACACAATCTGCCCACAATTGGCCCGTGGCAAGGGCACAGGTGCAGGGAGGAGTGAAGAATCAGGGTTGGTAATTCAGGCAACCACAGATGACAATGCTCATTCAGAGCCGCTATTCAGCTCCTGACATGTGGTAGGTGCTTAGTAAAAGGTAACCATGATCATTGCATGAGCCCTTAGAGTTTAGGTAAACCAAAGTGTCTCAGTCTCATCCTTGGCAAGTAGCAAAGTCAGGAATGGGCCTCAAGACATCTTGCTACTGTTCAACATTTTTTTAAAGTGTCCCATCACCAGCCTCCCATGTCTGACTTATCCTAACCCCATACACTGAGGGAGGGAGGTAGGATAGATGGTGGGAATGTAGAGGTGAGAACCTTGGGCCTCAGCAGCCTAAGATACATCCAAGATGTACAGACTAAATATAAGGGGAGATTGGTCCGCCCCTCCATTCCCACTGGCTTAGTGATGGGGAAGCCAGTGGGAAGAGCAACGCTGTGGGTTAGAATCCTGGTTCTGCTGCTCACTGGCTGAGTCACTGTGGGCTCCTGCAGATGGAAGTTCCCCCTGAGTGCTCTGTCTATATTAGGTCCCCATGCCATTCACTCTCACGGCACCCTTGGCCTTTCTTTTAACTGCATTTTATGGTGATGCGTAATGTAATTGTATATTTATTTGTGGGCTCATTTCTTTAATGTGGGTCTTGCTCACCAGACTGCAAGCTCCGTGAAGGCAGGGCCCATGTCTGTTGGGTCAGTTCTTACCTAGTGCTTGGCACAGTATGTTCATCTGTGGGATGAATGAATAAATCCAAACTCCCTGAGCTTTACTCTCCTCATGTGAAATACGAGATAATAATATGTTCTTTTTTTTTTTAAATCTCATTGATAGTTTTTAATATGATTTTTTAAAATTTATTTATTATTTATTTTTGGTTGCATTGGGTCTTTGTTGCTGTGCGCAGACTTTCCCTAGCTGTGGCGAGCGGGGGCTACTCTTCATTTCGGTGTGCGGGCTTCTCACTGCGGTGGCTTCTCTTATTGTGGAACACGGGCTCTAGATGCGTGGGCTTCAGTAGTTGTGGCTCGCGAGCTCTAGAGCGCAGGCTCAGTAGTTGTGGCGCACGGGCTTAGTTGCTCTGTGGCATGTGCGATCTTCCCGAAACAGGGCTCGAACCCATGTCCCCTGCATTGGCAGGTGGATTCTTAACCACTGCACCACCAGGGAAGCCCAATAATATGTTCTTGAAAGAGATTTTTTTTTTTTTGAGAAACGTAAAGAAAACTATTTGGGGCATGCCTTCTATGGGGCCTGGCATGGTATGGGTGCATGGTACACAGTAATATATGCCCAGCACTCCACCCTTAATCCTTACCATTGAGTGGTTAAGTGCGCAGAGTTGAGATGTTCAAAGCAGACCTGTACTTCTAGCTTCTCTTTCTAGCTTCTCATTCCCCATCTCCACAGTGACACTGGGGGTCTCAATCCTAGATTCCTGGGCTGCCTGCCTGAACTGTTCCTGTCTAGCCAATAGGGAAAGCCCTCGTCATTCATCCCCCTCTATCTCCATCCCCTTCCTCATGTCCCCGAGGTCCTTCTGACTCAGGGTTGTCATTTGCTGAGGACACACTGGTAAGTCCTCATGGTGATGAAAATATTGAAATCCTCTCATACCAGATGGTAAAAAGTATGAGTTCATGAGACTCTAAACCATCAAATGACATTGGCCCAGGTAGCCCAGAGGTTACCAGGTGGCCAGATGCTGGAGAGGACGCTGGCAGCCCCTGCTGGCACCAAATGGATGGGGGCAGCAGGGGTGAGCGCCATGCCTGCCCACCGCTCCAGAGCAGCCAGCGTTGGTGGGCACAATAGAGCCGGTGGCAAGGTAGGCAGCCACTGTCGTGGAGGCTCTTTGCCTCCAGGCCACAGGGTAGGTGTGTGTTCCTAGCCATGGTGTGTGGGCACAAGGCCATGCTTCACTAGCTGTAACAGAACACCAGGTGCCAGGGACCCAGTGACCATCAATCTGATGGGGACAACCTTGGAAGGATTTGATGCAGTCCTGATAGTGAACCGTGGCTCAGACAGGGACCTCCCGGTGAGTGGCAGCCAGAACAAATGAAAAAATCACTCCACAGAGGAGTTGATAATTATTAGAGGGATTGAATAAATGATTTGTGTCACAATGTTTATTCCTAAGATGAAATGTCAGCATAGATAGTTTTGTTAAGTTGGAGATAGAAGGGAACAGTCTGTTTTGGATTTACATACGGCCCAGGCTGTACATATCTTGCACAGGATGCCCAGACATTTGGTCAAACATTATTTTAGGTGCGTCTCTGAGGGTGGTTTTGGATGAGATTAATATCTGAATCCACAGATGGTATAAAGCAGATTGCCCTCCTACTGTGGGTGGGCCTCATCTAAATAGTCAAAGGCCTGAATAGAACAACAAGGTTGACTCTTCTGCAAGTAAGAGAGAATTCCTCCTGCCTGACTGTTGAGCTGGGACATCAGTCTTTTCCTGTGTTTGGACATGAACTGAAGCATGAGCTCTTCTTGGGTCTTTAGTCTGCTGGCTTTCATAATGGAATGTACACCATCAACTCTCTTCGTTCTCAGACCCCTTCAGACTATACATGCATATCTCCTGCTGGTTCTGTTTTTCTGAAGGACCCTGACTGATACAAGCCCCAATTCCTCAGACTCCCTTTTATTCTCCTAGTTTTGGTGTGTGTTGGTGTCTATCAAGGGCCATGAGGAGGAAATCCTCCCACCCCACGAATCCGTGGCCATTGGTATTATACCTCCTATTTCTGCTGTGTCCTTCCCCTCTGGCTGCCTCCCCATCATGTTGCTGAATCCTGCTTTGGAGTAGGCAGAGTGATCCCGAAAAGATGGTGAACTGGCCCAGAGGGGTCATTCCCAAAGGCACTATCTGAGTCGCAGGGAGACTTCCACAGGCGGTGGGCTTAGTGGGTGCTGATTCATGTCCCTTTTCCCAAAGACAAGAGGCTGAGTGTCAGGGCTGCTAATCCGTCTCCGAATGGCTCCTGGCTCAACCCACATGGAATTAAATCCAGAATTAAAATTCAGAGCTTGTTCTGGACTCGAAGGGCAGACTTAGCTGTTTTCCTCAGGGATAAAGAGAGGCCCAAGGCTGGCTTGGGAAGCGTTGTCACAGCAGTTTAGAACAGAGGGGCCACTGGGTTGGTGGATTGTCTGCTGAGTGTTGAGAGAAGACAGAGTCGCTGTCACCACGGGGTTTACAGATGTAACAGGGGAGCCTGGAGTGGGCACAGGAGGCTAAAGGGCCCTCAGTCAGGGAACAGCCTCTTGCCTTCCCTGTTCCAGAACATCAGCCCTCGCTGCAGGCAGTGGTACCCACACCGCTGTACCTGGGGCTGCCACCTCCCCCTTAGCCTTGCTTTAAGTGTGTTAAAAAACGAAATTTAAATGAGTAAATCTGAAGATCTAATTGGCTTTACTCAATGATTCAAGAATGCAGCAGCATCCCACCTAGTAAGTAGAAGGGTGCTCAGAGGGGTTGTATGAACTGCAAGGTTTTTATAGGCAGGAGGAGGGCGGCACACAGAAGCTATCAGCAAAAGAAAAGGATTGTTTCAGACCAGATCACCTTCTTTCAGGGGGTGGGGGGTGGGGATGAGGGTCTATCACGCAGGTTACCTCTTCATCCCTTGGTGGGGGGATGGACAGGGCCCTGTGATAGAGTACTTCACTGGTGCTGACCAGAAAATTCCAGACTGGCCGATTACCACTACACTCCTGGGGAAGGTCAAAACTACAGTTAGGTCAGGTATGAAATTTAGGTCAGTTAGCATGGGTTTTAGCACAGGTGATGCCATTTGGGGCCTTTGGTTTTTCCATTTAACAGGTGGCTGTCTGTTTCTTTCCTAACTTTCTGGTAATCCTCTTCCAGGGGCTGCATGTGGCCATGGCAAGAGGAAGACAGGAGACAGAAGGATCCAGGTTGGAAGCCGGTCGGCTCTTTCTTCACCCCCGGCAAGCCTGCTTTTCACTCCACTCAGCTGTGCCCTCAGGCCTGGGCCCAGCTGTTTCTCCGTTCAGTTTCCCGAGTGCCCAGGGCATGACCCAAACCCTAGGGACCCCACATGGGGAACCCACTCATGCGAGGAGGTGGCATAGTGTAGTGGTTAATTCCGGAAGGCCAGTGTGGGTTCAGATCCCAGCTCTATCCCTCAGTAGCTGTATGACCCCATGTCAGTGCCTGTCTATGTGCCTCACTTTCTTCCTCTATAAAATGGGAAGGATAATGGTTCCCACCTTCTGGGGTTGTTCCAGTTAATGTCATTAATGGATTAAACGAGTTAAGACCATAAGACACAGGGTCAGGTTTATCATAGGCACTCCCTTATGTTGATTATATCATAATTAATTGTGATTAATTACAGGTGGGCCACCATGACCTTCTTCATTGCTCAATAAGATGATGTACTTGCCAGGTGTTGCAAGGGTCTCGGGCAGGTTCTCTGAATTCTTATTCCTTCTTTTCTCCTTGGTGAAGGCCCTTTCCTCTCACTGTTGGTTGTTAGAGGTTCAGCCTTAATTAATAAATCTGTAGAAATGCATTTAGGAGGGGAGACACCCTGGTCTAAGATGTCGCCTTGTCTTGAAAGGCCCAGAAGCTGGGGGCAGGTCCTCCTTGGCCCCAGTGTTGGGAGTGCTGATTACTGCCCAAAAGCCTGGTTTTTAATGGTCCAGGCCCTGTAGGCCCTTCCAAGTTAGCCTACGTCCATGGTATGCTCCCCACCGCTGCAGGACCGGAAGAACTCACAAGGGGGAGCCCCCAGCCCAGCCACAACCATCAGCCTGACCTGGAAAAGCCAGTTTTTGCGCTTTCTCTTGCTCCTAAATGAGCACCACCCTTTCCCTCCTGATTTGGAGATAATCTTTGTCTCCCTTTCTCTTTGGGTGTCTGTGATGAGTAATTTTTTTTTTTCTTTGCAGTACGCGGGCCTCTCACTGTTGTGGCCTCTCCCGTTGTGGAGCACAGGCTCCGGATGCGCAGGCTGAGCAGCCGTTCCGCGGCATGTGGGATCTTCCCAGGCTGGGGCACGAACCTGCGTCCCCTGCATCGGCAGGCGGACTCTCCACCACCGCGCCAGCAGGGAAGCCCTGTGATGAGTAATTTTATGTGTCAACTTGCCTGGGCCCCAGGGTACCCAGATATTTGGTCATACATTATGATGAGTGTTTCTGTGAGGCTGTTTCTGGATGAGATTAACATTTAAATCAGTGGCCTAAGTAAAGCAGATTGCCCTCCCTACTGTGGGTGGGTCACATCCAATCAGCTGAAGGCCTGAATAGAACAAAAAGGTTGACCATCCTCTGAGTAAGGTAGAATTCTCCTTGTCTGACTGCTTCCTGACCAGGATGTTGGCTCTTTCCTGCTTCCAACTGGAACTGAAGCATTGGCTCTTCCTGGCCCTTGGCCTGCCAGCTCTTGGAATGGAACTTATAGCACTGGTTCTCCTGGTTCCCAGGCCTTCAGACTCAGCCTGGAGCTACACCACTGGCTCTCCTGGATCTCCAGCTGGCTGCACACCCTGCAGATCTTGGGACTTGTCAGCCTCAATGACTGTGTAAGCCAATTTTGTAGAATAAATCTTTTCCTATGTATATGTACATCTTAGCAGTTCTATTTTCTGGAGAACCCTGACCACCACAGTGCCCTACTCTGGAAGTGCAGGGGCCTTCCTTTCAGGTTCCAGAGCCCTTCCCCCATTTCTCCCATGTGGCCCAGGAACCCCCTGCTGAAGAGGCTCCTCCAGTTTCCTAGCCCTCCCAAGGGGAGTGTCATTTGACACCCCTGTGCCTGTGACCCCCTCCTGACCCATAAATGCCTGCATGTTTTGGGAGCTCCACTTGGCATCAGCGTGAGCACATTGCCAATCCCCACTCCATCCTGGCTTCAGAGGGAAGCAGAAAACATGATGAATAAATCCCATCACAGAGCCTTGACCTGGGTGTTGATCAGATCTCATGCAAGAAGCAGCAACGTTACAATTAAGTAAATGGATGACCTCAATTCAGAGGCAGTGTTTGTTGAATTGAATCTTCAGCGGGTTAACTTTCCTCAGATGAGTAAAAATGATATTTGGGATTAAGTTTTCACTGCACTGAATGCATTACTGGATTTCTGCTCCTCGTCACTGGAAAGGGGACGTAACCTTCACTAAGGCGGTCTGCGGGGACTGGGACAGCTGGCATAGCTGCAGAGCGCTGACTGACCACAGGGGATTAAGGCCGCACACAACTCATTTCACACTGAGAATAAGCTGATTTGTCTTTGTTTTTAAATAAGCCTTATTAAACTGGCCGCCACGCACGTTGGATCTGCGGGAGCATCACAGGGCAGGGCTTGGCCATCCCTGGCTTGGCCGGCAGAAAACTGCTTTCAAACAACTGCTCCTTCCTGTGTCAAATCGGGAATAACCTGGAGAGCCTCGTTGCTGGGGGCCCTGGGGAAGGGCCGGAAGTTGTACTCCCGGGGAGCAGCTGCGTGTGGGCAGCCTTGGGCCCACTTGCTAAACTGCAGGGACCGCTATACGGGGTCAGGTGGGCACAGCTGTGTCTCTCTGCAAGTCTCCCTGCATCCATCGGCCTTTCTGGAGCCCCTCCTAGTGGGGCCTTTCCCGACTGTACTTGACTTCCCATTCCGATACCCTCTCCTCCCCCTTTCCCATCCGCTCTACAGGCCTCTCTAGAGACCTTGCCTTAGTTCTAGAATAGACCAGCCACTCTCAAAGTGTGTTCTGGGAATGTTTGGGAGTCCCCTGAACCCTTTTAAGACGCAGAAGGTCAAAACTATTCTCATAAGAGAATATTATGCTGTTATTTGCTTTTTTCCCTTTCCTTCTTTCATGAATGTGTGGTGGGGTTTCCCGGAGCCTACGTGACATGTGATGATGTCATCACCCTGATGGACTGTGTGCTTCTGTGTTTTTGTTTGCTACACATTTCTCAGCTTTAATTTTGAATATGGAAAATATCGATAGATATCAATCATATAAGCACAAGCTCTTTGGGGTTCTTCAAAACGCTTTAAGAGTGTAAAGGGGTCTTGAGACCAAAAAGTTTGAGAATCTCTGTTCTGTATCTTTCTTGTTTTCTTTCCTTCACGGTGAAGTACCATGTTTATTGTCGTATTTATGTGTTTTTTAACCATTTAACACTTGTAAAACGGTGCTACTGTTTTATTAGGTTCCTACATATTTTTTAAAATGTGTAATTGACAAAATTTTTGAGTGTTCTGTCCCAACTCCATTTTTCCCATGAACTCTATAATTATTATGCAATTTAAAAAATTGTTCTAATTGTGATAAAATACACATAACGGAAAATTTAACATTTTAATCACTTTTAAGTGTACAGTTTAGTGGCATTAAGTACACTCATATCATTGTGCAACCTTCACCACTTTCCACCTCCAGAACTTTTTCATCATCTCAAACTGAAAACTTACACCCATTAAACAATAGCTCCCCATTTTCCCCTCCCCCCAACCCCTGGTAACCACCACGCTACTTTCTGTCGCTATGAATTGACTACTCTAGGTATGTCATCTAAGTGGAATCAGATGCTATTTCTCTTCCCTGCTTCACGTTTCCGCTTACTATTAACGTACAGTCTCTCAAAACTTCCTCACTAGCCTGAGCACTCCTGGGTCCACTGTCAGCACTCACCCCCCTCTCGACGTAAGCCAGGTGGTTAGCTGGACAGAAACCGCCCTCTGTCCCTCGAGTTGCCCCTTGGGGTGTCTGCCCACCTCTCCATCCAAGAGCTTATCAAAGTATTCACAGAAAGAAGTTGGCCGTCTTGCTAGGGTGTCTTTGCCAAGAGACAAAGACAAATACAAGCTGATGCATTCACTAAAGTGTTCGCTCCGGCTTCTTCCTGTCATGCCGTGCCCCTCCCCAACCTAGGGCAGTTGGACCATCACCTCAAGAGAGGATCATTGTAGCACAGTGAAGAGAACAAGAGTTCAAATTTTGGCTTTTGAGTTTTGAAAGCCAAGGTCCAACTCTGGAACAGAAGATCTGGAAGATCCTGGGTGATTACCCCAAGCCAGTTCCCCCCCGCCCCCAGGAGAAGAGATCCAGCGAGTCCCAATGAAGGCTGGGTAGTGGGGGTTACAAAGGGGAGCAAGAGGCCTGGGGTGGGCTCCTCCTCCCTGTCTGAGTTCCTATGTACATTGTAAGCAGGGAGAGGGCAGGGAGGGGACACAACAGAACCTAAAACACATTTGGAGATCTGAGAGCAGAAATGGGTACGTGCCCAGGAAAAGGATGCAGGAAAGGGTGCAGGTGTGTGCCCAGGAAAGGGGTTTGGCTTCTATTCTAATGGCTTTGGGAAGCCAGCAGGGATGCACCGGGCTGTACTGTAATCTGATTTACATTTTTTAAAGAACATTCTGCTCTGGGTGGAGAATGGATTAAAAGAATGAACCTTTTGGTATGGAAAGGAGAGAAAACTTTTTGCTACTTACAACCCATGCGCCTTTCTAAGGAAGGTGGATCCCATTATACGAAAGGCCCTTCTGTCCAGGGTCGCAGAATCCTGGAGCAGAGGCTGGGATGAACTGAATTTCAGTGTCTAAGAAAAGGAAAGGGACTCCCTGGTGGTCCAGTGGTTAGGACTCTGCGCTTCCACTGCAGGGGGCACAGGGTTGATCCCTGGTGGGGAACTAAGATCCCTCAAGCTGCATGGCCCGGAAAAAAAAAACAGGTGGGGGGAGGATTTATTATATCTTTAGAGTTGTTCTTTTGAGAGAGGACAGAAATATGGGGAGAAAGGAAGGGAAATACCAAATAAAAATCCAAAGATCAGAACCCTATTTCAGAAACACCTGGGGGAATTTTTAGCAACAGGTATATTGAACTGTGAATTTTAAGTTATATGTATCTTAAGATATAAATCCTTTCAGTTCCCCTAAAGTTTCAGTACTCTGTACGCATATGAATAGCTGTGTATGAGGGGTGTGTGTGTGTGTGTGTGAGCGCACGTATGTGCGTTATAGAAAAGGGCTTAATCTGGATAAATGTGGCACGGGACAGAACAGTATGTGTGGGATTACTAACAGAATGATTTCAGGGCTGCCCAGGGTGAGGAATCAGAGGCGACCCTACAACTGCAAACTCCTCCCCGCTTCTCTCAGAGAATTTCCAAAAAACTTGGCAGGGCACTGACTTGGGAAAATCTGGAGAATGGGGATTGGAAGCATTAATACTTAGAATTTAAGGAGTAAGTCATCACCAGCTGATATCTGATCCGTAAACACTTCGGAGTTTATAAAGTAATTTCACATCTTATTCATACCTAAAAGTGACATGAAATTTTTTAAAAAGGCTTTCCCTGAGAAATTATCACCCTCTGGTTTTGGAGTTGAAGATTATTCTGAAGGAGTGTGAATTGCAAGATCTTCTTGAGAAGCTATCAGGCAGTGCCTGGTACAACTTAAACACACATTTCCTCTGACTCAGCAATCCCACTCCAGGACTCTGCCCTATAGCATCAAAACCCCAGTATGTCATGAGAGATGCATAGTAATTATCACAGGGTTGTTTATAATAATAGCAAAATAAAAACAAAACTCCCTAACAACAACAACCACATAACCCAACCTGGAAATAACCTGAATGCCCATCACAGAAGACTGGTTATTAAAATCATGATTACCGTAGACTGAATGTTTGTGTCTTCAAATTCATATATTGAAAACTAACCCTCAGCATGATGATAACTGGAGCTAGGGCTTTTGGGAGGTGATTAGGGCATGAGGGCGGAGCCCTCATGAATGGGACTGGTGCTCTTATAAAAGAGACCCCGTAGAGCTCCCTCATCCCGTCTACCACATGAGGACACAGTGAGAAGGTCATCTATGAAACAGGAAGCAGGCCCTCACCAGTCCCTGAACCTGCCAGCGCCTTGATCTTGAACCTCCCAGTCTCCAGAACTGTAAGGAATAAACTTCTGTGGTTTATAAGCCACCCAGTCTGTGATACTTTTGTTATGATGGCCTGAAAGGACTAAGAAGACAATGGTGTATCCACACAATGGGATGCAACAGAGCTGTTAAAAAATAACGACTCAGATCCATATCTCATGACCTGGAACAATACCTGGGACATATTGCTAAATATGTTTAACAAAGCAAGTTTAGTAATACTACGTGTCACCATTTTGTCTGGGGGAAAAAAGCCAGTAGGTCAGTGTGTTTTTATAAGCATTAAAAAAAATAAATGTACACATCAAAATAGTAATCCTCAGAAAGGTAGGATTAAAAGGAGAGAGGGAAAGACCATGAACTTAAAAAAATATATATATATATACCTATATAATACTTTTTATATTGTGTGATTTGGTTCTATATTTGCACAATGAAGTAGAAAAAATCCTGAATTACTCTGAGGAGGTGCTGTCATTCCAGGCAGTGGGGGACGTGTCCTGGGCTTCTGTGGATACCTGGTATTTCCCTGGGGGATAAAGCAGGACAACCCAATACCTGATTCTCTAAGCGTCCCCCCCAACCAGTGCCTCCTGCATGACTGATTGCTGAGTGTGTGTATGTGCGAAGATGGGTGGAGGTGGGGCAGAGGGGCATAGCTCCAGCCAGTCCTATAAAACCTCTTACCCCGTGCATCTTCATCCACAAACCCTCCTGAATAACCGAGAGCTGAAAAAAGCCAGTGTTGAGGGTGGGGTTTCTAAGATGCAGGCTGCGTTTCCACATGCAAAGGGGAGTATGTGGAAAATTTGACAAAACCCTGGAGATGGCTGGCAGAGTCCCAGGAAAGCTTAAATGATCTCCAGGCTTGAATTTTCCCAGTAGAGACTTAAATTTTCCTCATCCTCTTGCATGGGGAATACAGCTGGCAAAGGAATCCTGAGTAACATGGGCCCCTGCTGGCCATTTCTCCTGCCACTGGCCAAGTCTCTTCTTCCTGTCTCTCCACTTCCTGTCTCTCTGCTCTACCTATCTCTCCATTTCCTCTATCCCCACTTACTCAGTCTCTACTTCCCGTCTCTGCTTCTTGCCTGTCTCTCCTCTTCTCACCTGTCTTAACCTGCTACTCAATACCTTGGGGCTAGCCTGGGCACCCAGACCCCTCTTGGTCTCAGCCCCTGCAGAGTTGGCCCCTTAGAGGGAGAATTCTGCCCAGGGAGGCCCCCTCTGGTTCCACAAAGCAGCATGACCTGGAGTTCTATCAGCTGGATTTCTTTCCTGATTCAGTTTTCTCTTTCCCCCCTTATCAGCTCCAGGGTGAGGAAGGCTAGGAGGCAGAAGTGGCTTTGAGAAGCTTCTCTGCCAGGTGAACCAGGACTTGGACTGGAAGGAAAAGGCTGAGAGGGGGTCCAGGCTCTGCAGACGGGGCTGGGCAGTGGAGAGAAGACTGCTCAAGTTCCCCAGGTTTCCTCAACCCTCAAGTTTTTTTTTTTTTAAATTTTTAAATTTTATTTATTTATTTTTGGCTGTGTTGGGTCTTCGTTGCTGCACACGGGCTTTCTCTAGTGGCAGTAAGTGGAGGCTACTCTTCGTTGTGGTGCGTGGGCTTCTCATTGCATTGTCTTCTCTTGTTGCGGAGCATGCGCTCTAGGCCCGCGGGCTTCAGTAGTTGTGGCACGTGGGCTCAGTAGTTGTGGTTCGTGGGCTCTAGAACACAGGCTCAGTAGTTGTGGTGCACAGGCTTAGTTGCTCCGCGGCATGTGGGATCTTCCCGGACCAGGGATCGAACCTGTGTCCTCTGCATTGGCAGGCAGATTCTTAACCACTACACCACCAGGGAAGCCCAACCCTCAAGTTTTAACAAGAGGCAAACCAGCTCCACAAACAGTGCCTGCCAGGAAGGTTTCTGAAGCACACTCCTCAGGGCCCTGGCCAGAACTCCAGCAGACTGGGGCTTGGGTCATTCACCATAAAAAATATTAAACAAACAATGACTCTCTGCACACAAGTGGCAACTTTCCACTGGGGGGGAATTTATTTTCCACTTGAAAAGCTAATGAAAACCAGTCATAGTGAAAAACCCAGCCAAAGAAATGATTTAGGCTTTCTTTTCTTCAAGAGGAGAATAACACCAAGTTCTGGGTGGTTCTTTGTGGAATCTAGCCCCAGGGAGAAGAGGGGGCTATGACACCTGGAGTCCCTCAGACTCCCACCAGAAACTGGGCCTTGGGGTTGAACAGGAAGCTGAGTGGGGTTGGCAATGGCTGGCGAGGCAGGAAACATGCTCACTCTTCAGGGGGTATGGGGAATGTCTGGGTGGAGAATTCTGGAACACCTAAAAATAGCGGGAAAGTCAGAGCTGGAGAGCCCGAGACAGATAGGAACTGAGCCGTTTTAATAAACTTGACACTTTCTTAGCTGTTTCTCTTTTCGTTTCCCGTGCTGAGATGGGTGTAGGGAAAATCTGGGCTGAGCCTAAAACGCTCCAGGTGTGATGTTCTCTGTTCGGGGCTCAATGCGACAACCTGCCTTTCCCTCTCAGCATGCTGCCTTCACTGGGGCGCTGGGCCTAGCTGGATCCTCCTTTCCGGCAGAGGTCCCTGCCTCCAGGAACCTTCTCAGATCCCCCCGCCCAGGCTCTTCTCCCCCATCACCCAGGGCACCCTGGGACAATATGGCTCACTTCTACTGCCTTATAATCTTTTAGATGCTCTCTCACCACTTAACGACCTTCAGTGGCTCCCTGTTGCTTCCAGAAGTTGCACTTTTTAGGTTGCCATTCAGAGGTCTTTATAATCTTGCCCCACCTGTCTTTACAGCTGCATCTCCCATCACTAGCTCGAAAGCTTCTTAAATTCCAGAATTAAACAAAGGATGTGCGCCCGTAACTGTACTCTTTTACACCAGGTGCTTCTGCACGTGTGCGTCTGCTCCAGGAATTCTCTTCCCTTCTGCTTTGCCTGCTGGGGATTCTCTGAGTCCTTCAAGAAGCAGCTCAGATACCGTTCTGCCCTTACCACTGCCTGTGCTACTCTGAAAAGTCAGTCCCAAGCTCCCAAGGCAGTGTGGCCGGCTCTAGTTGGAGCACTTTGGACACTGAGCGCAATTATTCAGACCTTGGCCACATTCACCTTTCAGAGCTACAGGTTCCCTGTCTGTAAAATGGGACTAATAGGAGCTTCTGCAGGAGGGGAGGGGAGGAAATGAAGCAAAGCGCACAAAGCTTCCGGAAGTACTCAGTGAATTGCTGGTTGGGATTATATTATTAGACGGTGGACGTTTTGAGGACGTCAACATATGAATTTTGGGTGGGGACACCATTCAACCACAAAAAAGGTCCATCAGGAAGCTCATCTCCTCGAGGAAGCCTTCTGCACCCACACAAGCTCATGTAATCTCCCCTCTCTGGAACTTCTACAGCAGAGTGTCTGAGGAACTCAGTGGCTGGGGCACGCCTGGTCTCCTTGGGTGTTTATATGCTGTCTCTCTAAGGCTGGACTTAACTCCAGGTGGATAGCATCTGCGATTTTTTAAAACAAGCACAGCAGACACTCTCTTATCTGATGCTATTAGGACTGGTGGTTAGGTGATAAAGTGAAAATCTGAGAAGAATGCCCTCAGAAGGCTTGCTAGCAGCCTGGGCCCAGCATGCCCAGGTAGATAGCAGATTTACATGGGGATGGAGAGCTGAGGTCAGCTGGGATGAATGAAGACTGGGTACAAAGTTATCCAACCTCCCACCGAGTGTGTATTTCTTTAAGAAAGAAACCATTGACACTCCAGACCATTTAAGACTCCTTGTATCTGATACCTGGGTGTCAAGGGAAGTGGCTGTACAACTTGGGGGCTTTAAAATTGGAAAGAAACTCTGGGCTGCAGTGAGAGGCCCCAATGGGACCTGGGTTCAGAGTTAACCTATAAAACAAATATACTAGTTCAAAGCAGAGAGGAGCAAACATTTTGTTTCACCTGGTTCACAGTATTAACATATCCAAAAGAGAATATGGTCATCGGAAGTGTGTGTGTTTGTGTGTGTGTGTCAATGTATGTGCATATATGTGTTGTTGTGCGTGGTTGTATGTATGTGGGTGCATGTGAGTGTGAGCACGTGCGTGGGTGTATGAATGTGTGTGATTGTGCATGATCATGTGTATGTGTGTGTGAGAGTGTGTGTGTGTACGTGTATACAGCTAGGGAGACCCAGGGAAGAGACAGCAAGACTTAGCAAAGCCAAGCAGTGTGTTCTTGCCTTTCCCCAGTGGAAAGAGGGCTCCTGGGCCAGGAACTCGAGTGCCTGGGTGCTGAAGGTCTGTCCATTTAAGGGGATAGGTACATCGCAGGCATCAAGTTGTATAGTGTGATGCCTCCGTGATTAATATCACCCCCATCATCCAATGTTCCACTGCCCACCATCAGATTCCAAACTCGCTCAGCCACTGACTGTCATTTGGCTTCGCAGGAGCTCTCCCCCCAAGGAGGAAATGTGCCCATGAGCAGAAGTGCGGACCCAGGCCATGGGGGTAAAGGCTAAGAGCCAGGGCTGGGGTCAGCCTGCCTAGGCACGAATCCCAGTTCCTCTCCTCACTAGCTGGTATTCTCGGGAAAGTTACCTAACCCCTCTGAGCTTCAGTTTCCTCATCTTTGAAGTGGATTTAACAACAGTACCTGCCACGTGGGCTGTTGTGAGGATTAATGAGATGATCCACGCAACGTGCTTAGCACAACGGCGAGGACATCCCAGGCTTTTAAAACAGCGCGAGCTACCATCATCATAATTACAAATAGTATAGTAAATAAGCACATCAGCCACGTGCCCTTGAGAAATGGATCCATTCCCAGGGGCTAGCTGTGCAGTAAGCTTCATGAGGACACAAGCTGCTTCTTCATCTCCGGACCCTCAGTGCTAACCACTGTGTCTGGGGTAATAGAGGCTCGCTCAGTGTTTGTTGAAGCAATGAATGAATAAGTGAGTTAGTGGGTGGCAAGTCAAGTTTGGGGGCCCATAGGGCCAGGGCTGTAGCAAATTCACAAAGGTGACATTGCCCTACACACCTGTGCTTGGTGACCAGCCTCTTTCACCTACCCCTGCACATTGCTTACTCCTGGGGGAGAGCAGGGCGGTGTGCAGGAGCTCCTGATGCACCTGGGGACAGCTGGCCCCAACCTACCCCTGCACGTTGCTTACTCCTGGGGGAGAGCAGGGCGGTGTGCAGGAGCTTCTGATGCAGCCACTTGGCCACCAGGCCAAGTCTTGGCTCATTTCCCCAAACTTCCCAGGCTGCTGAATTGGGTCATCTACACCTGCTTTTGCTTTATAGTTGTCTGCAGGGAAGCGGGAGTGATGCTGAGCCAAGGCAGCACCCTCCCATGCCTTGTTATTTATTCTCAGTGTGTTCCATGGACCAGCAAATCACCCTCAGCTAGGAGCCTGTTAGAAGTGCAAGCTCTCAGGCCAGACCTATGGACTCAGAACCTGCATTTCAACAAGATCCACAGGGGCTGTGCGTGCACATTAAAGTGTGAAAGCACTGCTTTAGGGCAACTGCCACAGAGAACCTACAGTTTGGTCACTTCTGGAAGAGAGGCCAGCTTGTAGGAGCTGTTATTTCTCCCACACTCCAGAAAGCGCTCCCAGGGTCTGACCAAAAGGACGAGGCTGCACGGGTCACGCGCTCTGCGTTTGCTCCTTCCTGCCGGAATATCTCCCCTCTTCTTTTCTGAAACTCTTACGCTGCTCAACAGCCCTGCCTTTCCTCATGCTTATAATGTGTTTGCTGATGGAATCGTATTTGTTTCCTTGAAAAGCGTGTTTTTAATTCAAGGGAGTTGTTAATGCAAGCTGTACTGCTGTGAGTTTTATCGGCCCTCTGTGGTACCACCCCAGGCCCTGGCGTGCACCCTCTGGAACTTGAGGAGAAAACACGATGTTCAGACTCCCAGACAATCTCCCCCCTCCCCGCATCTTCCCCCATCCACCCAGCTGTGCAGATCTGGCACCCGGGAACGCCCTCCCTTAACTCTCCCCCCTCTAACCTGCTCAGGAGAGAATACAAACATATGTCAACGACAACACAGTAAAATCCAGTGTAGCCCAAGAGCTCCTAAATCTTCCCAACTGCTGTCTCCACTTCCTCTGACTTTATATCCTAGCATGCCTGAGCTGACCCGCCCTCCCGGGTCCAGCTCCAGCAGCTGCAGTCAAGCATCTGCTCATTCCAACTGCTTTGGGAAATGCCGGGGCTCCAGGTACCAGCCTCCTCCTGGCTGCACCTTCCAGAGTTGGGTACAGGTAAGCAGAGGGGGCCAAAGGCAGTTGGAGGAATAGAAAACGGAACCCAGAACTCTCCCAAGTCCAAATCTTGCAAAGGCTCCTTCGGCTTTGCACATGGAAAACCAACCCACCAACCAACCAGTGAATAAATTCAGTGAATCTGACACAGGAACCCCAAGGCAGGACACAGGACGACTCCTGGTGGGGAAGCTTGTGGCAAAGAGGTGGTATCTCTTTCCTAAGCAGCTCTATGCTATGTTTGGGAATCCAAAAGAAAGGCCTAGAATTTTCCTTGAGCAGCTAGAAATTAGGCTTCTGTCCTCAGGTTCAAGTTGAAAATAGTGGTTGGAATTCTGGTGTCGACTTTACCAAACAAGGGGGAATGCAGAGGCTCCTTGGAGGTGACACCACATCTTCCTTGGCTCCTGTGGCCCCAGCGTTTGCAAAGGGCTTCATGAGACAAAGGTTCTGCGGGGTCCACTCCCTCCTCTTAGGTGCAAAGAGGTTTGCCTCCAAACCTATTCTACTTAGGGGCAGAAGCTTCCAGTTTGGGTGGGAGAAGGAAAGTCATTTAACAATTCATTTCTAAATGAAGAATTGATCATTTTTAAAGTGTCCTGCTCTTTGACCAACTGACCCTATAAAAAGACAAAGCATGATCATTTCCGTTCCACTGCTGACTCCCCAAAGCAGGATCAATGAGTTCAGGGTCTATCAGGAGGCAGAGGGCATGCTCAAATAGGAAAATTTAAGGTCTCCTTAAAAAAAAAAGACTATTTACAAAGGTGCAGGCAGGGTATAGGGAAACCAAGGGGGACAGTGGAGGGGGCTGAGGCTAGTCACTGACCGGGCTCTTACCCCCTCCCCCGGCCTGAAGGGGCGAGGGAAGAGTGCATTATGGAAACCTGGAAGGAGACCATCAAGTGGGGAGGGTCGCTGAGAGGAGCTTCACCCAGGGGTGCAGCCGGTCGGAGCAAATCTGCAAGAAGGCAGCCAGAAGCAGAGCTATTCCAGCTTCACTGTCCTCCTTGCCTTCGGTCTTCTGCGGAGCCCTCACCCTGCCCTGCTGTTGACGCAAACTGACCTGGAGCCAGAGCCGAAGGGGCCTAGTCAGGGAGTTCAGACGGGGGGTCTCGCCAGGCCGAGAGCGGGGCGAGGAGGGTACAGGGAGATGGTGGAGGTGCCAAGAGGAGCTACCCGGCACGGGAGGTATTCTTGTGCTGTCATCATCCTGCGCCGGCTGGTTATCTAATCTGCTGAACCAGCTTGTAAACTGGACACAGAGATCGCACCTTACCTCACACCCCCTTACCGCCCATGGCCCTGGGTCTCTCCTGCACGCATAGGTACTCAGTAAGTACGTGGGTGTGTGTTCATGCGCCTACGTGCACATCAGCCAGGATAGGCTAGGTTATGTGGCAGTAACAACCACCTTAGCAGCTGTACACAGTGAATGCTTTCTATGCACGCTACCAGTCCATTACAGGTCAGCAAGGGGTGCTCTGCATGTCACAGCTACTTTGGGACCCAGAATGGCTTCATCTTGACACACACATCCACAACCATGACAGAAGAGGGAAGAAGATGGAATGAATTACACGCCGGCCTGGGCTTTCTGCCCGAAGTGTCACTTTTGCACACATTTCATTGGCCAAAGCAAGACTCATAGCCATACCTAACTCTGCAAGTGGGGAAGCAGAATCCCAACATGCTCAGAAAGCAGAGAGCCAGAATTATTTTGCGAACAGTCTCCACAGTGGGCGAGGGTGGTCTCCACTGGGGAGCTCTGGAGGAGCAATCGATGCTGTTGAATTTAACTGAACAGGGTCAATAAAAATTAAATGACTAGACACATCTATGCCTTTTGACCTGTTCGGTTCAAATCAGTCAAGTCAGCACCAGCAATAAAAAGTCAGGAATCAGGTGCTCAGGAATTAAGGAAACTGAATGACTTTTTAAATGGACAGACTGGTTTATATTACAGTATTCGATTTCTGGCTGGTTTCAACATAAGCTGTTTTGTTTGCTATGAATTGTTACTGGGATATGGATTCTTGTTTCCCTCCCCCAACTGGTTATACCATTATTTTCTAGATTCTCGTGTCCTTGGCTGTCCTTTTAAGACTCTGATGAGTCGACGTAGATATGTTTGTTGATCCTGATGCCTCCTTTGGCTCAGCTGCAAGGAGAATGTAACTGCTGCCACATTCGTCCCCCACTATGTGTGGGGTGTCCCCCAGGAATGGGAGATACCACGTGCCACCCCCAAGCATCAGGTTACACACTTGCCCAATCCTGGGCCTCCAGGAAATCCCTGGACCTGATAGCAAGTCAGTTCACTTCAAAAGTAGGAAAGGGTGAAAAAAATTTCCAGGTCTAGGCAATTTCTTTGTTGAATGCAAATATTTAAAACAATTTAAACCAAGTTCTCAGTATTGTTTTCTTAAGTAGAAAAGCATATTCACTCATCTTCAGAAATTGTCCACACTTAAGAACTGTTTGTGTGGTGACCCTGGCCACCTGAGGTTACTACCATCGAATTGTCTAGTCTACTCAGCTTCTCAAAGAAATTGCCTTCAAAAAACATGAAGAGACTGTGACTAAAGGTGTAAAAGATAATTATATTTTAAAAAGACAGTATCTCCTCTCCGTTCCCTCTTATTTCTTTTGTAATCTTTTGCACACCATGAATCTTGAAAGCAAACGCCAATACTGCTTCCTCAAAGTAAACTGTCAAAAGAATTTTAAAGGCTGGATTTAGGTAGATGAATGTTCAATTTCCAATGGCAAACTAGACCTTTTGGGATGAATATTAATTCACAAGACCTCTAGGGGCCCCTTGGGGGGAGGGGTGAGAAAAGAAGCGTGAAATTGACCCTTGTGACTCAAAGTGGTCGTGGTCTTCGTGATACAGTTACTGTGGCAGCAATCTCAGAAGCTTACAAAAGTGCATCGCTAGCAGGGTCCTTACCTGTCTCCCTGGGGGGTTGGGGTCAGTTCAGCTCTGGGACCTTCTACAGGGTCTTTTTGTGGCCTCTCATCTTCAGCTTTTTCAGCAATTCAGATTCTGATGTGACCTGCCAGAGAGGTAGTGAGAATGATCAGAAAGAGTAGTTTCCACTTTTATAATTCCTTTACCTGATTATAAAAGTAGTACACGCTCATTGCAGAGAATTTGGAAAATATGAAAAACAAACAACAAAAAGGGCACCCATATTTACCCACTCAGCCATAATCATCATCAATGTTCTGATGCCTCTCTCCCCCTTTTTAACTTTCAGCATTCTATTTTTATTGTTTTTTACATCTTTATTGGAGTATAATTTCTTTACAATGGTGTGTTAGTTTCTGCTGTATAACAAAGTGAATCAGTTATACATATACATATGTCCCCATATCTCTTCTCTCTTGGGTCTCCCTCCCTCCCACCCTCCCTATCCCACCCCTCTAGGTGGTCACAAAGCACCGAGCTGATCTCCCTGTGCTATACGGCTGCTTCCCATTAGCTACCTATTTTACGTTTGGTAGTGTATATATGTCCGTGCCACTCTCTCGCTTTGTCACAGCTTACCCTTCCCCCTCCCCATATCCTCAAGTCCATTCTCTAGTAGGTATGTGTCTTTATTCCTGTTTTACCCCTAGGTTCTTCATGACATTTTTTTTTCTCTTAAATTCCACACATATGTGTTAGCATACGGTATTTGTCTTTCTCTTTCTGACTTACTTCACTCTGTATGACAGACTCTAGGTCCATCCACCTCATTACCAATAGCTCAATCTCGTCTCTTTTTATGGCTGAGTAATATTCCATTGTATATATGTGCCACATCTTCTTTATCCATTCATCCAATGATGGACACTTAGGTTGTTTCCATCTCCGGGCTATTGTAAATAGAACTGCAATGAACATTTTGGTACATGACTCTTTTTGAATTATGGTTTTCTCAGGGTATATAGCATTCTCTTTATTGATTTTTAAGTTAAATATTTCCATCATTCATTCATCCTTATTTTTTGAGCACAAACTATTGTCCTGTTCTCAGCATTAGCAAAATAATGGTAGGATAAATGGAAAAAAGTCTGTTCTCATGGAGATAAAATGTTATCGAGACAATTATTAAAATCTAAGGAGCAGAAAGACAACAGGAAAATCTCCAAACACTTGGAAATTAAGCAGCACACTTCTAAACAATTCATGAGTCAAAGAGGAAATCTCAAAGGAAATTAAAAAAATACATAGAACTTAGATGAAAATTAAGATATAACATCAAAATATGTGATGTGCAGCTAAAGCAGAACTGGGAGCGAAATGTATAACACTAAATGCTTACTACATTAGAAAAGAAGAAACGTCTCAAACAAAAAATCTATGTTCTTACTTCAAGAAGATAGGAAAAGAAGAACAAAATTAGACCCAAAGTAAACAGAAGGAAATATTAAAGGTTGGAACAAAAATCATTGAAATTAAAAGGAAAACAATAGAGAAAAATCAATGAAACAAAAAGTTGGTTCTTTAAAGACATGAATAAAATTCATAAACATCTGGCAAGACTGACAAAGATAAAAAGAAGACACCAGATCAATACGAGAAATAAGACAAGGGTCACGGGCTGCCCTGGTGGCGCAGTGGTTGAGAGTCCGCCTGCTGATGCAGGGGACATGGGTTTGTGCCCTGGTCCGGGAAGATCCCACATGCCGCGGAGCGGATGGGCCCGTGAGCCATGGCCGCTGAGCCTGCGCGTCCGGAGCCTGTGCTCCGCAACGGGAGAGGCCACAACAGTGAGAGGCCCACGTACCGCAAAAAAAAAAAAAAAAAAAGACGAGGGTCACTACGGAAACTGCAGCCATTAAAAAGGTATTAAGCAAATACATTGAACAAATTTATGTTCATAAATTTGACAACTTAAAAGAAGTGTATCAATTCCTCAAATACCACAAACCACCAAAGCTCAACCAAGATAAAAATAATTGGAATAGCCCTATAACCATTAAAGAAATTGAGTTTGTAATTTTAAAAGCTTCTGAAAGAGAAATCTTCAGTTCTACACCGGAGAATTCTTCCAAACATTTAAAGAAGTAGCATAAAATTTACATCATCTTTTCCAGAAAACAGAAGAGAGAGTACTTTCCAACTCATTTTATGAAGTTGTATTACCCTGTTACACCAATACCAGACAAAGACAGTACAAGAAAAGAAAACCAGGAGACTTTAAGTTTCTGGTCTGGCACGTGTAGAGCTTAGAAGTCGCCACTGCATCCTAACAAAATAACACAGCATCCTGGCAGATATAGAGGTGAATAAACTGGAATACCAACAACTCTTCTTATATTCACCAGAGAAGTGAGGTCACAGGGCAAATTTCTGCTCCAAAAATTGGAGAAACAAACAGGAGGATACAGAAAGTCACAACTTAACAGAGCAGAAACCTCTGTGCAAACAAGTGCAGGGGTAGGAAAACTGGAACTGTAATTGACAAATATTTGGACGCTCAGTGTGGACAAGTCTGTGAATTAAACTCTCCACCAGTTTAATTCACAGTCATAGGGGGTCCCTACATTTTTTTCTGAGGTTTATCTCCAGGGGATCCACCAGTGAATAATGAAGAAAAATCCCCTTGTGCTTCCAGCAGGGGGATAGAAAAAGGAACCATTTTGAAATATGCCAGAGAATTCTGTTCTGAACAAGCCAGCCCTCAAGCAAAACTATTTACTAGAGACTAAACTATGGGGTTTTATCAGAGCCTAATTGACCCAGGTGGAGAGAAATACTCAGCTCCAGCTTGCTTTAGCCTTCCAGGTGGAGGAAGGAAAATACCAACTTCAGCCCCCTTTAGCCATCCGGTCCCACCAAAGTTGGGGGAGAGGAACAGATGCATTGGTGCAGTTCACAGACCAGGGGCAAGGACTCACCAAAACACTGAGACCTGATCATAGGACTAAAGAATGCTTCCCCTCCCCCCATGTCTTTCCACTACATTGTAAATGCCTCTTTAAGGCAGTTCCTTCTACCTAGTACATCATGTCTGGCTTTCAAGAAAAATTACAAGGTATACTAAAAAGCAAAAAGCACAGTTTGAAGAAACTGAACAAGCCTCAGAACCCGAGTCAGATATGGCAGGAATGTTTAAATTATCAGACCAGGAATTTTTTAAAAACTATAATTAATATGCTAAGGGCTTTAGTAGAAAAAGTAAACAACATGTAAGAACAGATGGATCATACATGTGGGGAGATGGAAATTCTAAGAAAGAGTCAAAAAGAAATGCTGGAGATCAAAAACACTGTAACAGAAATGAAGAATGCCTTTGATGGGCTCATTAATAGGCTGGACATGGCTGAGGAGAGAATCTCTGAACCTGAGAATATATCAATAGAAATTTCTAAAACTGAAAAGCAAAGAAAAATGAAGACTGGAAAAAGTGGAACAGAATATCCAAGAACTGTGGTACAACTAGGAAAGGTATAACATATATGTAATGGAAATACCAGAAGGAGAAGAAAGGGAGAAAGAAACAGAAACAATATTTGAAGTAACAATGACTAGGAATTTCTCCAAATTAATGTCAGACACCAAACCACAGATCCAGGAAGCTCACAGAACATCAAGCAGGGTAAATGCCAAAACAAACAAACAAATAAACAAAACCAAAAAACGACACCCAGGAATATCATATTAAAACTCCAGAAAATCAAAGACAAAGAAAAAAATCTTGAAAGAAGCAAGGGCGGGGTGACACTTTATTTATAGAGAAGCAAAGATAAGAATTATATCCAGCTTCTCCTCAGAGAACATGCAAGGAAAAAGAGGATGGAGTGAAGTATTTTAAAGTGTTGAGAGAAAACCCCCCCACCAATCTAGAATCATATACTCTGGGGATTACACTTCAAAACTGAGGGAGAAATAAAAACTTTCTCAGATAAACAAAAGTTGAGGGAATTTGTTACCAGTAGACCTGCCTTTCAAGAAATGTCAAAAGTTCTTCAGGAGAGAAGAAAAATTATATCGATCAGAAACTCAGATCTATATGAAGGAAGACCACTGGAGAAGGAATAAGTGAAGGTAAAATAAAAACTTAATTTTTCTTATTCTTAATTGGTCTATGGAACAGATATAGTTCGTTCAAAATACTAGTAAGAATGTATTAGATTATATATCTAAGGATACATAACTAATACCCACACACGTACACTTAAGTATGCTTATATATAAGCAAATTGAATGATGGCGATGATATAAGGAACGGGAGGGAAGAACTAGGATTTTTTTTGTTCTTTTATTATTATATGTTATTTTCATTGTTATTATAAGGTACCTGCAACTCCCTGTGAAGTGGTATAGTGTTTGAAAGTAGAGAACTTGAAGTAGTTGTAAATGTATATTGCAAACTTAAGAGCAACCACTAAGAAGAGTTATTTTTAAAAAAGTATAATTGATATGCTAAGAAAGAAGAAAGTGAAATCATATAAAATGTTCAATTAAAGCCACAAAAGGCAGAAAAATTGTGGAAGACAAAAACAGAAAGAACAAGGACAACAAATAGAAAACTAACATATATGGTACAGATATTAATTTAATTATATCAATAATCTCCTTAAACGTCAATGGTCTAAATATCCAAGTTAAAAGACAGAGATTGTCAGAATGGATTGGAAAAAAAAAGGACCAAACTGTATGTTGTCTGCAAGAAACCCACTTTAAATATAAAGATTACATATGGATTAAAAGTAAAGGGATGGAGAAAGATATACCATGCTAACATCAATCAAAGGAAGGGAAGAATACCTATGTTAATTTCAGACAGAGTAGACTTCAGAGCAGGGAAACTTATCAGGGATAAAGATGGGCATCACATAATGATAAAAGGGTCAATATTTCAAGAAGATATAACAATTTTTAATGTGTATATGCTTAATAACAGAGCATCAAAATATAAGAGGCAAAAACAGAACTGTAAGGAGAAAAAGAAGAATCCAATACTATAGTTGGAGACTTTTTTTTTTTTTTTGGCTGCATTGGGTCTTCGTTGCTGTGCGCAGGCTTTCTCTAGTTGTGACGAGCGGGGGCTACTCTTGGTTGTGGTGCGTGGGCTTCTCATTGTGATGGCTTCTCTTGTTGTGGAGCACGGGCATTAGGCGTGCGGGCTTCAGTAGTTGCAGCTTGTGGGCTCCAGAGCACAGGCTCAGTAGTTGTGGCGCACGGGCTTAGTTGCTCCGCAGCATGTGGGATCTTCCCGGACCAGGGCTAGAACCCGTGTCCCCTGCGTTGGCAGGCAGGTTCTTAACCACTGCACCACCAGGGAAGCCCTAGTTGAAGACTTTAACACCTCTCTATCAGAAATAGATCCAGCAGGCAGAAAATCAGTAAGGGCATAGTTGAAGTCAACAACACCTTCAGTCAATTGGATATAATTGACATTTATAGACTAGTTCATCCGATAACAGCAGAATACACATTCTTCTCAAGCTCACATGGAACATTCACCAAGATAGACCATATTCTGGGCCATAAAACACACTTTAACAAATTTAAAAGAAATGGAAATCATATAATGTCAGCTTTCAGATCACAGTGGAATTAAACTAGAAATTAACAACAGACAGATAGCTGGAAAATCCCCAAACACTTGGAGGTTAAACAGTACACTTGTAAATAACACATGGGTCAAGTTAGAAATCTTAAGAGAAATTTTAAAATATATTTTAAGTAAATGAAAATGCAATTTATCAAAATTTGTGGGATGCAGCGACAGCAGTGCTTAGAGGGAAATTTATAACATTGAATACGTGTATTAGAAAAGAAATATCTAAAATCAATAATTTTAGCTTCCACATTAGAAAACTAGAAGAAGAAGAGCAAATTAACATAGGAGAAAACCCAGATGACCTTGTGTATGGCTATGACTTTTTAGATACAATACCAAAGGCACCATCCATGAAGTAATAATTGATAAACTTGACTTCGGTAAAATTAAAAACTTCTGCTCGATGGAAGGCAATGGCAAGAGAATGAGCAGAAAATATTTGAAAAAGACACATTTGATAAAGGACTGTTATCTGAAATATGCAAAGAACTCTTAACACTCAACAATAAGAAAACAATCTAATTTAAAAATTGGCAAAAGATCTGAACAGACCTCGCCAAAGAAGATATACAGATGACAAAAAATGTATGAAACTATGCTCCACATCATATGTCATCACAGAAATGCAAATTAAAACAATGAGATACCACTACATGCCTATTGAAATGGCCAAAATCCAAAGCACTGACAATGTACACAAAATAACTTGCATACAGACGTTTATAGCAGCTTTATTCATGACTGCCAAAACTTGGAAACAACCAAGATATCCTTCAGCAGGTAAATGAATAAATAATATTCCAGACAATGGAATATTTTCGGTGTGAAAAAGAACTATTTTTCTCTGTGTTTACTGATGAATCCCAAGTGCCTAGAACTATGCCTGGCACACAGTTCCTGCTTGATAAATATTTTTTGATTGCATGAAATACACTTCACTCTTTAGCCCTGCCAGCCAAGGAGATCATGTCATACTAGGATTGCCCAGCAGATGGCGGCCAATGAACGCTAGAGACAGCTAGCGTCTCTAGCTGGGAGCCTACACTCTGAACTCAAGGTTCCTTCCAATTAAGTTCAAGATAATGACCCAGCAGACAAAATCAAGTCCAACTTACTCCTAACACAGACTTGTGTTCATGAGAAAGACGTTGTATGTAGGAGGTGAGCTGCTGAGCTCAGAAAGCCTTTATCTATTATCAGAGGTTGTTTACCCACAATTCAGGGATAAAAAATGAAAACAGCTGTTGAGAAGAACGGAGGTCAGAGTCCTCCCACGGTGGGGAAAAGCAGGGAAGAAAGCCTGTGGTCACGGATCTGCATCAGTCCTCCAAAGGATGGAAAAGTGACACTTGACCACTATACCATCAAAGGACAGAAAGGTGACACTTGACCACTATACCACCAAACAACAGAAATAACACTAAAAAGTAACACTTCTTCCTCTGAACATGCCAGAAGACGCTCTGTTACAAGAACCTTGAGTCTCCCGCTGCAATATTGTCCTCTGGGCCCCTGCCAAGCTGCGCTCTTCCTGGGTGCTTCTGTTACCCATGCAATCAGGGAATTGAGTTGCAGTGGTAACAAACCCTTCAAAAGCCAAGTTCAAGGTGACCCTGCCTTGGATCAAATTCGGCTGTTAGAGTGTGTCAGGTTAGGAGGAGGCTCCAAGGCAGATACTGCTTGCGAATCTGAGTCTGCTGACCCAGAACTACCCAAGCCAGCTGGTCAACCTGCTCACTACTACAGACAACAAGAGCCAGCATCTATCGGGTGCTTCCTGTGTGCCAGGCGTGTGCTGAGTGCATCACCTGCATTCTCTCAGTGATCCTCTGAGCGACTCTCCCAAGTCCACGCTGTTCTCTTCCCCATCTCACAGAGGACACGAGAGACGTGTTACTTTGCCCCAGGACCCAGGAAGTTGCTCTCAAGCTCACTCTCAATCCCTGGGAGGGAGGAATCTGTTGAGATGCACCACGGACCCTGACGTACCTCAGAGAACATTTAATCCAGCCCCTTCTCTTCAGATGGAGAAAGTGAGGACCAGAGTGGGGAAGGAACTGGTCCAGGTTCACTCAGGGAAGCCACAAGCCTGCCCAGGCACCACTAAGAACTATCCTGTACCTTAACATTCTTGGCTAGGTCATCCTCATCCCTGAGTCACAGGATTTTATTAAATGTCCCCCAGACTCCAAACGTGCTTCAGTCCTGCTGGCACTAAACACTTCTGTGTAAGATCATGTCACAACAACAATACTCTCGTTTTAGGAGTTTCATCAGGTGGTAGACACTCCAGCCAGCATCACTCTCAGAACGTAAATTCTGGCTTCTGCAGCTGGCGTCCTTGGCCAAGCCACACACCTCATCTGGTTTGTTCATCGGTAAAAGGGGGATAGCAGTGTTCATGAAAGGGTGTTATATTCTAGGCCAGTGTTGTCCAACACAAGTATAAGGTGAGCCACAAGTGCAAGCCACGGTGTAATTGAAAATTTTCCAGTAGTCACATTAAACATAGGTAAAGAAAACAGGAGAGCCAAAGCACTTGACATGCACACATCACTATTAATTTTCATAATTTGTTTCATTTAACCCAAGATATACAAAATACTATCAATAATCAATATGCAATTTATTTTGCAATGTACATACTTGTATACAGTGGATTACAAGGAGATACTTCATGTTTGATTTCATACCAAGCCTTCAAAAATCTGGTGTGTGTTTTGTGCTTATGGCCCATCTCCACTTGGACTAACCATGTTTCAGACGCTCGCCAGCCACACGTGGCGAGTGGCTGCCGCGTTGGACAGCAGTGCTCTCGGCCTTGAGGGATGTTCTGAGCACACGGCTCCATGTTTTCAGAGTCTGTATTCATACCTTGTCTGCTGCAGAGCATCTTCACCTGCAGAGGATGTGCTGGGCCCTGACAGGTCTGGAGGGTCTGTCTTTAGGCTCAGAAGTGGGAGGTGATAAATCCCCAGCCCCTCCCTGCTCAGGTCACTGGGTACCTTTGAAAACCTTCCTTTCCCAGATCCATCTCCTTCAGTGTCACAAGCAGCGCTTCTGTGTTCTCTGCAAAAATCCTTGTCTATTTTGTCCTTGGTTTGGCAGGAGTGTTCATAACGACTGCACAACAGACTGAGCTCCAATGAGGATGAAGAGTGGAGAGGAGAGTGAAGCGACAGGACAGCTGGAGGAACTGTGTCCTCTCCGCCTGGTGGGACCCTGGGGCCCAGGACTCCGGTCACCTGGACGCTGTCCCTGCTCTCAGGCTCAGAACCTCACCTGGCCACACCCAGTTCAACTCCGTGGCCTGCCCTGGAACCCCCTCGATACCAGGACGCTCCACCTCTGTGTCCAGGACTCACATTTGCTGATTCCCCGGTGCCAGGGCAGTGATTGTGCAAGGGCTGTGCTCAGAGAAACACAGAGTGGCTCCAGCCGGGCTTCACCCTCAGGCGGCTGGGAGGGGGGATGGGAGCCCTCATCTGCCTGGGTCTCCCGGACAGCAGCAGCCACTGGGGTTCAGGGAGAGGGCCGGGGCGGGATGGCCAATGAAGACAAGGACGGACTCATGAGCCGGGCTGAGACAGAGTGGGAAATGTTGGTGGGGCAGCTCAGACACAGGGGCCTGAGCTCTCCAGAGGCTCTGAGGGTAGTAGGGACCCACCTACTCTCCCTTCACCCCCAGCTCCCAGATAGTTCCTTACTTTCTTCTGGAAGGCAGTGGTTGAGGGCCAGGGTTCTGCCTTCACTTGGCCTGGGTTCAAACTCTGACTCTGCCACCTGCTGTGTGATTTCAGCAAGTTACCCAACCTCTCTTAGCATCAACATACTCATCTGTGAGGGCGATAATAGCTCCTTCCTAAATTGGGCCGAGGAGTGAATGCGGGGTGTAAGAGAGGTGCTTTTCACTACCTGGCCCCTTGTAACATTCACATTATACCAGGAGTGTGTATTATGGCTTCTCTTCTTTTTGAGCATGAAGTACTTTTTTAATAAAAAATAAAACTAATTAAAATATCCTCCCCTCCCCCCACCAATTACAAAGGCATGCATGGTCATTGTAGAAAATTTCCAAATTTTGAAGGAAGGCATGAAAATACTGTGTCGTTTCATTGCCGGATGTTTGAAGACCTGGGGTCCCTATACCTGGAGAGATGATTTGCTCCTAAATTCATCTTCTATGTGTCACCATTTAAGCATCGGTTAGGATTTAGTTGGGGCAAAAGGAAAACACCAAAGGGGCTACTAGCGTATATGAATGAACTTACATGCACCCAATAATCAAAGCATCACACACACACACACCAGCAAACACAAACAACCGAAGGGTTACACTGCACCCCGACATACCAACAGCTGAAGAGTTGCCTCCCAGACCCCCCCAGCCATATTCCACACCCACAAACACACATATTCCAACCACCAAAGCTCTTTACGCACATGTAACCAACAAGCAACATGCTTCACACATACACCAAGAGTTTTTACCCACCCCCATCCAACCAGAGGGCTTCACACGCACACACACCCCTCAATAATCAAAGAGCTTCACACACCCTTTCAATGATCAAAGCACCTCATTTACACACACCAATAACCAAAGAGCTTCACACACATACACACTCCAACAACCAAAAGGTTCACACACCCGCTCACACCTTCCCCACGACCAAGCACTTTACACACACAGCCCCCGAGAGAGTTTTACTCTCCCACCCAAGGTGCTTCGTGCACACCCCCCAGCAGCAAAATGCTTTACTGCTACGCGCAACAGCCAAAGCTCTCCATAGAGACACCTGCGCAAAAGAAAACCCCGAAGCACTTCGATTTGTCTGCCGCAGCAGCGGGTACTTGAACACCAAGCCGTTCAACTGCGACTTTCTTTTCAGATTAATGAGCAGAGAAAGATTGGAGGAGGGAGGGGGGGAGAATGGCGGGAGAGAGCAATTACACCCAAATCTTTTCTCTGTTGATTAGGTATTCCTTCCCCAGCCTGCTTTGGCTCCAGCTAAATCTTTTTCTAATGAGATGTGGCTTATCCAGATCAGGGCGCTGAGAAAAAAGTTGCAATTAACTTTAGGAAGAAAAGGAGTGAGTGGTAGAGAGAAGGAAGGGGGGAGGGGCGGGAGACGGTGAGTGGCGGCAGGGAAAGGGGCGGGGCTGGCAGGCCAGGAAGGGCCGGGGGACCGGCTCTCCCGCGGGGCAAAGTGGCGCAGGGCCCAACCTCGTTTGGACCATCAGCTCCTTCGAGTCCAGAGTCTAGGGACAGTCACCTGTGACCCCCTATGCCTGCTGGGTCGGCCTCTCTGCCGCTCCAGGCTCAAGCCCAGCGTTGGGAGTGCTGGGTCTCCTCGGGTCAGGGGTCTTCCTGACTCAGCACACCTGACACCTGGCAGGGATGCTGGGGGGAGAAGGGCCCTCTCCCCTGCATCTCTTTCACACCTGAGCTCTACCTTCTGCACTGACTCCTGCAAAGACACGGGGCCTCGGCCACATGCCAGGAACCTCCGTGACCCCCAGGTGTCCAGTCGGCACGAACTCTTTTCTCCAGACTGCTGGGTCCAGCTCTCCCCTGGCAGCCAGAAGAATCAGTCCTGGACTGGTCTGGGATCAAGCTGGGGTCTCCCAAGCTGGGGTCTCCCAAACTCGCCTCACTGTTCCCACCTGGGAGGGGGTCCCAAGCTGTTTTCGTGTGAGCCACTGAGAAGGGTGGAGAGGGAACGGGACTGAAAGGGACATTTCATATGGAAATGGTGAAAATGCCTCCAGCTCCTAGAAGCAACACAGATTTACCTTCATTTGCTTCTCTGTCGTTAGCATCAAGCTTGACCAAGCTACAACCGCGGAACAGGAACTTCCTCTCCCTGGCTCTCAGTTTCTTCTTCTGAGAAGGGCGGGGGGGATGGGCATCGGCGCTCCAGGGCGTCTCCAATCCTTGTGCCCTGAGATCCCGCGAGAGGAGCAGACGCAGACGCACGCTCGAGATCTCGGGAGATGCAGAAACGCAGACTCCGGAAGTCTCGAGGGGTGGTCGTAGGCGGTTCGCGCCTCGCACGCTCTGCCGTGTGCACCTACAGGACGCTTCCACATCCCTGCAGTTCTTATCCAAGCGGAGACTGGGTTTTGCCCTGTTTGGCAATAAATATCCAGCACTGCCTGACTACAGCACGACCTTTCCCCGTGCCGTGCACCTCCCAGTGCGAATTAGAAAGGATTTGTATTGCACTACTGGAGACTCAGTGGGAAAAAGTGAATCTGGGACCTCTGAATCTTGCCTCACCTGACGACCTTCCTTGGTTCCCAAAGAAGAAGGGCCCCTGTGTGTTGGTGGCCACCCAGACACACGGTTCCCTCAGTGGTATGTTTGGGTGACCTCTTACCAGATAAGCTGTGGAGAGGACACCAGGCCAGGGGACTGATGAGCTAAACCCATCTATCCTGTGTCTGGCTTCCAGAGAGGTCAGCCTGTTCCTCAACTTCAAGGCCCAGGAATTCCCTTAGAGCCTGGTCTGCCGGATTCCTGGTCAGGCCTCCTTTGTGCCTCTGCCCTCCACTGTGTTAGCTGCTGGAGACAGCCCTGGCTTTCTCCTATCTCTCTCTGGCTGTCGCCAATCTAATAAGCATAAGTGCTAGAAATACTAGCTGGAGTGCTAACTTAGAAATTCTTCTTAAACATATAGTAAGGTCAGATGAAGGAAAAAAAAAAACACCCAGAAAACAAAACAGAAAACCCCGAATCAGAAATTGGACACAGGAGGGCAGATGCAGACTGAACAGGAAGTGCTGGCCCTAGGCTAAATGAAACAGCTGTCACCATTGTTCTGGACTGAAAACTGCCTTTGCAAACTCCATGAGGGCCAGGCTCAGAAAGCAGATGTTAATAATTACAGCACATGAAACGAAGGGCACAGGATTAGGCAAGTGACGAAAAAGCAATGGTACCAGTAGATTTATAACTTGCTCAGGCAAATCTGTTTGGGCTGGTGGAGGTGGGCAGGGTGACCTCACTGCAGACGCCCCCGCCCAATCCCCTTCCTAGTCTGGCAGTTTAGCTTCTGAGATTGTCTCAGAATGGAGGGATTGTTGAAACTGTTTCGGGGGGTGGGCTGTGGAGACCTTTCCTGGCTAACTTTCTGGGGACCCCAGGCCTGCAGGACCACAGCCCGTTGCCTCTGGCCTGAAGGAAAAACATAAAGGCCTCAATACCCAACCCAGGTACCAAAAGGAGATCTCTAGGCAGACGAATCCTGGAGTTGGATAGTTTGCTGGTTAACGAGGCCTCATGGACACAAGGCCAGGCAGCCATCCTCAGAGCTCTTGCTTTACCAAAGGGTACATGTTTAAAATCCAGGAGCTCAAGTTCTTTGCAGCTGAGATTGATTCACACTTTAAAGTCAGCCAGCCCCTAGTGCCTTGGAGGAGGCAAGGGAGAGCTGGGAGAATGTTGGGACAGTTGAAGAAAGTAAGCAAAGCAAGTTTCTCGGGCTAATTACATAAATAGAAAAGGCAGAGAGTCTTCCCATGTTTTCTTGAACATTCCTCGGTGCTTTACCACGTGACTCAGAGTTGTAAAAAGCAAAACAAAACAACATACACTCACTCACATCCACCTCAAATCCTCCCATCCCACCACCCCCTAGAAAGGACGTCTCTAGGAAAGGTTAGAAAGAAGGTAAAGCATGTGTTTGCCATCTTTACGCCTGATATGGAAACCATATGCTTAAATACACTAGCAAACATACTTAATGTAACACTCTCTTTTATTAAATGTGGTTTTACAAACGCTCTCCCTAGCCAGGGCACCTTTGCGGTGCTGGAGGCTGGAACTTGGCAAAATAATCTTCCTGCTGTTACATCTATTGATACACATTTTTTGAAAATGAGTCTCGGACCCTCGGAAAATAGACTGGTTCTGATTATTATTGCAAGCGGGAAGGGGCACACAAGGGCATCTTTTTTCCTCTGATAAATTAAAAGGACTGTAACGGGTGCTTTCTGCAACCTGTAAAAGGGCAGAACCATCTGTGATTCATTTAGCAGCTCCTTACAGAAGATTTATTTGATTAATTCGGTCAGAAGAGAGAATATGGATTTTCCCCTGCTCTGAAAGGCACATACACACTCACACATGCACACATGCACCCACCCATGGGTAGACATCTCAGGAATGAAAAATGACTAATCATGTTATTGGAACTGGCCAACGCGGGGCCCCAGTGGTGAGATCGCAGGCTCTCGCCCTGCCGATGGGAGGGCCAGTTTCAGAACAGATTTTGTATCCTTAGGCCCAATGCCACCAAAGGGTGATCCTAGAGAATAATAATACTGTGGACCCTGGATCACTTTTTTTTTTTGCAGTACGCGGGCCTCTCACTGTTGTGCCCTCTCCCGTTGTGGAGCAAAGGCTCTGGACGCGCAGGCTCAGCGGCCATGGCTCACGGGCCCAGCCGCTCCGCGGCATGTGGGATCTTCCCGGACCGGGGCACGAACCCGTGTCCCCTGCATTGGCAGGCGGACTCTCAACCACTGCGCCACCAGGGAAGCCCCTGGATCACTTTTATTGGGCATTGAGCACTGGTGCCAGGCTCTGTGCTGAGCCTTTGTAGGCATTATCTCACTGCACTGTCACAACCACCTATCTTGGAGGAGCCACTATTATCATTTCTCCTTTACAGGCAGAGAGACTCCCCTATTCCCAGCAGCCCTCTGCTCAAAATTTGTTTCACATGCTATTTGGCTTTCTCAGTCCTTCATGCCCCAACCATACAGATAGTGGCCACATCCAGCATCTGTCTTGCCGTGGGTAACCTTGCACAGGTTCATCCCCATTGGCCGTGCTTCATGTCCTGTGGGTTTCAGTTCAGTGTTGACAGAGAAAGACTTTCTTTGGGCTTATTTCCAGTCTCCAGGAGGAGAGCTGGCCTCCTCTGGCCTTGGTGGTCTCTAACTGGCATGCCCCAAACCCTATAAGCAATTGTCTGCAGACCACTGTCAATTCCCAGTGGGTGGGAACAGCCCTTGAGGTAGGTCTTCAGAGAAGGCAAAGAAAACAACACAGAAGACTCATAAAATCGTACAAGAGCTGAGCCAAAGAGGACTTTGGATATCTACGTCAGGAGTGGCAAATACAAGCCAAGGAAACGTGGCTCCGCTCTCCCTCCCGTGCTCACAGCAGACATTGCTAATTGATCCCAGCTCTCTCTTTCTCCCTCTAACCTTCAAAATCTTTCTCAACACAGTGCTCCAGGAAGCCTCTACTGAAAGATCAGAACTAGGGCATGACGTGCAAACCATTTGCAGTCCCTTCCAGTCGAATGTTCTATTTTGTGGCAGGAGAAATAGGGGCCAGGTGAGAAGTCAGCTACAAAGCCAGTTAGGAAGCCAGTTCTGAGTAGTGGTTGTCTGGCCTCCCTGCTGGGTATTCTCTGCATCCATCCCAGTGGAGCTGGTGGAAGCCAAGGTACAGTGGGGCTGCATCTTGCCAGGTCTCTGCTCTCTCCTGGGCCCCCAAACCCCATAGGATGTCACTGAAGCTGCTCTGCAGATAGGATGAAAGGCATCCCCTGGAAAAGTGTTGAAGATTGAAATCTCGCTGTTACTTTCAACTAATTAACCCCTAAACTGGGACAGACTGGTGCAGCTTGAACCCACGACATTTTACAATCCGGGGCTTAAGATTCTGGAAAGAAGTGGAGGGCTTCACTTTGGAGATGCTAAGGTTGGCAGACTTTCCCCACTGCAGCCTTTCCCACCCCTCTCTCACTTGCTGGACCACAGGAAATGCCTAGATCAAAGGCAACCAGGATGCAGTAGGCTGAAGGTATTCAGCGCTTGTCTGGGCTGGCTGCAGGCTGTCACCCGCCTCCTCAGACTTTTCAGCCAGGCAGAATTTGTCTCTGGGGAAAATAATGGTTTTGTGAATGGAAGGAGGGGTCTTCAAGCTCAGAAGTCCCCCGTTCCCACAGTCCCTTTCCTGCTGGTCCCCTCCTAGGACCTGAACTTAAACGTTTCTGAGCCTGGTGTGGCCCGAGAGGGAATCTGGGGTTCACGACCTAGTTCTGCTGAACGTCTGATTGGCAGAAGCAAGCTTTTCCATAGAAGAAGTGAAGCTGAGGACCAGGACGGGTTTGGAGAATCAGAGAGTGAGTCTGAAATAACACATATTTTGAAGGGAGGCGCCATGGCGCGATGAATCTTGTCGCTACTGCATTTGGCGAGGTTACCTGTCAAGTCTTCAGGGGACCTACTTGGAGAATGGATAAGAGTTGTGTGTAACTTGCATGTCAGCTATTGGGTTGCTTCGGTGGGCGGGCAGTTCTGTGATTTCTGAGAAGGCTTGAAAACACTTTGTTTAAACATGCTTTCTACAATCTTGTTTACACTATGAATTTGTAATTCATAGTGACGAAAAGTTTGCTAACCAAATCATACTGTACTCCAGCACAGCATCATAAAAGGATCCACAAATATTGAATTATTCGAGGACCCGAATAATAAGGATTTTACAGAGCTTAGATGACACCTCTTGAAGGGGGTTGTTGACCCCAAATCAATTGTTAAATAAAGGTGACTCTGTGTACTGTGGAAGTGGTTTTCCGGAATGTTCCTGACTGAGAGCATGATTGAACAGGCTGGAGAAGGAGCCAAGTTTGGGCAGTGGGGGAGGGGTGAAGAGTGGGGAGGTGGGCAGTGGGGGAGGGGTGAAGAGTGGGGAGGTGGGCAGTGGGGGAGGGGTGAAGAGTGGGGAGGTGGGCAGTGAGGATGCAGGGGCTCTTGGTACGCCATTTTGCATTCCATGTAGGGATACATGAACAGGCTGAGGTATGTATGACTTGTCCCCGAAGACCCCAATAAAGAGAGGGATCGTGTGCCGCTCGGAATTACAGACACACGTAGGGGCCAAGCAGCTATTCCTAGCTGTGATTTTGAGCAAGTTAGATAATCTCTCTAACACCTATCCCATAAGGTTGTTATGAGGGTTAAATGAGATAAAACACTTAGAACAAGGACTGGCATATAGTATTAAGAAAACATTATCTACCTAGGGGCAAGATGGGAATAAAGATGCAGACCTACTAGAGAATGGACTTGAGGATACGGGGAGGGGGAAGGGTAAGCTGGGACAAAGTGAGAGAGTGGCATGGACATATATATACACACTACCAAACGTAAAATAGATAGCTAGTGGGAAGCAGCCGCATAGCACAGGGAGATCAGCTCGGTGCTTTGTGACCACCTAGAGGGGTGGGATAGGGAGGGTGGGAGGGAGAGAGATGCAAGAGGGAAGAGATATGGGGACATATGTATATGTATAACTGATTCACTTTGTTATAAAGCAGAAACTGACACACCATTGTAAAGCAATTATACTCTAATAAAGATGTTAAAAAAAAAATCTTCCAAATGTCCATCAACTGATGAATGGATACACAAAATGTGGTGTATCCATACAATGGAATATTATTCACCTATAAAAAGAAATGCAATATTGATACATGCTACAATGTGGATGAACCTGGAGAACAGTATGCTAAGTCAGAGAAACCAGACACGAAAAGTCACATAGGGTATGGTTCCATTTATACAAAATGTCTAGAACAGGTAAATCTATAGAGATAGAAAGTTAGATTAATGATTACTTAGGGCTGGTGGGGGGATAGAGGGAGAGAGAGTTGATAGCTAAAGGGTACAGGTACATTTCCATCACCTCTTTATGAGGTGATTGGAAAAGTTCTAAAATTGACTGTGATGATGGTTGTACTTAGCTGTGAATATACTGAGGACCATCGAATTGTATGTTTTAAATGGGTAAATTGTATGCTATGTGAATTATCAGAAAATAAATATGTTTTTTTAAAAATAAAATAAAATATTATCTTATTTTTTTAAGCGAGTGCAGTTACCGTAACAGGGGGTGATGGAACCTGTGACACTGGACAGTGTGTGTCTCCTCTAGAGACATTCAGATTAAAAAAAAATTGCCTGTTTTGGCTCAGACTTGGCCGCAGTTTCCCCATCTGCTAGAAGAGATAGATGCTCCTTGCTCAGAGGGATTTAGCAGAGTCTGGCCTATGCTAGGCACTCAGGAGACAGCAGTGGGCCTTGTCACTCTTCCACTAGACTCTAGAATTCCATGCTGGAGGGGCTTGTGGGGGACAGTCTGGAAAGGGAGGGGGTGACTGAAGCTGCAGGAGTTACAAATCAAGTCTACTGCATCCGCTTAAGTCATAAGTTTCAAAAAATTTTTTTGCAAAGTTTTCTAAAGATGCTTTTATTCACACTTTAAACGGTTGAAAGCAATCTATATCAAATAATATATTAAAAAAAATTTTCAGGTGCCTTTGAGGGGAGACTGAAGATTGTAGAGGAATTGAATTCTCCCCCATTCCTGCAAGCCACCTGTAAGTGCCACCATTATTATTAGAATTAAGTATTTAAGACAAAAGGCCGTATATCAAGGGCCCTGGGCAGCATCCAGTGCTGGGCTCTTGACCTGGCCACTCACCAACTGTGTGACTTAAGGAAAAAATTTAACTTCCCTGGAATTCAGTTTTTTCAACTCTAAAATGAAAGGATGGTGGGTGTGATCTCTAATGTCCCCCAAGCAAAACACTTCAGTCTATGGTCATGGCCCAAATCTTAGTGCCAATTAGTCTGGCTGTTTCAAAGGTGTAGACCCAGGTTCCACAGACTGGAACTTGTCCCTTCTATTCCAAGGGTCTTGAGTTCTGGGTGTCCAGACTGAATCTCAGAGCACACAGGCCAGAGAAAGACCTCACTATCACCTCCATCCTGATTCCCCTCCAGACTGATGTATCAGTGTGGTCCCTTCCTCTCTCTGGGGCTGGAGATACTGCATTGACTAATGTCCCCCTCCAGCCCTAAAAAAAATTCATGTTCTCCAGAACCTGTGAATGTGACCTTACTTGGAAATAGGGCCTTTGGAGATATAATCAAGATTAAGTCATAATGGATTAGGGTGTCCCCTATCCAATGACTGGTGTCATTATAAGAAGAAGGAAATTTAGATACAGAGATACATAGGGACATAGGGATGAGAAGGCAAGGGGAAGATGAAGAAGACAGAGATTGGAGTTACGCTGCCACGGCCAAGGAATAGGCAAAGATTTCTGGCAACCACCAAGTAGCTGGGAGAGAGGCATAGAAAAGATTCTTCCTCAGAGGCTCCAGAAAAAGCAGCCCTGATGACATCTTGATCTTGGACTTCTAGCCTCCTAAATAGCGAGAGAATAAATTTATTTTGTTTCAAGTCACCCAGTTTGTGGTACCTTGTTATAGCAGCCCTAGGAAACCAATATACGGCTGGCGATTTCTGCACCCACAAGTGTCAGCATCACCCTGATGAAGGGAAGACCCCAGCAGGCAGGGAGAGAGACTGCTGCCATGTGGACACCTGCCACCTTTGTCTACCCGACAGGTCCATGTGGCTGCTGCATAAGACTCTGCCTCTCCCTGGCCCATGACATTTAGCACGGAATTGGGCAGCAGTGGGCTGGGAACTGCACATTCAGACCATGAAGTAAGGCTGCACTTGGAGCAGGGTTTCCCCATGTTATTTTTACTGTGATCAACAGTAAGAAATACGTCTTACATCGCAACCTAGTATGCACATCCACAAAATGAAGTTCATGTAACAACACTTGTTCTTACTTACACTTTGATATTTTCTATTTATATTTTTAAAATGCTGGTTGCTACCCAGTAAACTGACTTACAGCTCAGTAATTGGTTATGACCTACCGTTTGAAAAACAGAGTTGGAGGAAATGTGAAAATAGTAAGATCTGGCCTCTCTAGGCCTATTCTCTTCATATTCTTTACACTCAGAAAGACAGTATTACTATTAGCAACCTTATTCATTCATCAAATATTTATTAGCTTCTACTAAGGCTTTGAAAGAATTGGGAGCAAGAAGAGAACAGAGATACCAAGATAATAAGTAACACTTATAGAGCCACGCTCATACACTAGGTATCGTGCTAAGCATATTATATGGATTTTCTTCGTTAAGAAAATTAATGCTCAGGTCATGTCAGGCAGTTAAGAAAACAGCAAGACCAAGATTTGAACTCAAGTTCAAATCTTGAACTTAAGTTCTTAAGTTAAGAGTCAATGAACTTAACCTCTTGACTATCCAGGGACTTAAGGATAGGAAGAAGGTTCATTTATGAACGTTTGAATAAATGCAGCAAAATTCCATTTCTCTTCCTAGCCACAACCACTGTCAATAGCTTGTAGACTGTCTATTCAGACGTTTCTTTGTGTGTTTGATTACATGAGTACAATCAGAAATACAATCCTCTTTTTTGTTTGTGCTCATAGGAGATTAAACATAAAAGGAATCTGTCTTTTCAACTGTCATTTTTAGATGTATCTCTGAATTATCTTTATGTCAGTGCGTATAGCACTATCCCAGTCTTTTTCACCCCTGCCTATTCCATAGACCAACTACTCCAGTTTATACACTCTTGGCCCTATTTCTAGATGTTAAACTCATTTCTAAATTTTCATTATTATGAGAGTATTTTGTATATGTACTTTTGTGCACATGTGTGACAATTTCTCTGGGGTGGATTACTAGAAGTGAAAGTACTGAGTGGAAGAGTAGGTGCTTTTTAATAAATACTGCCAAATTCTCCCTTAAAGAGGCTGTACAATTTATATTTTAACCATCATGCATGAGAGTATGTGTTTCCCTGCAGCCTCATTACAGTGGGTATTATCAATTATCTTGACTTGTGTTAATTTGATGGGTACAAAAATATTCTCCTTGTTGAGTTGTGTTCCTTTTCATTACATGAAGTTGAGCTTTGCATCTGTGTGACAAACATGGAATCTTTCATATACCCCAATATCCAAACCCTCATTCCTTCTCTTTGATAGAGCCTCTCATTGTTAGCAGAGGGAATGAGCTCCTGGAATAAAAACTGCATTTCCCAGCTTCCTTTGCAGCTAGGTGTGGGTATCCAGCTAAGTTCTGGCCAATGAGATGCAAGTAGAAGGGTTGTAGGCAATTTACTAGAAGTGTCCTTAAAGGGAGAGAGCATGACTTTTTTCCACTCCTAGTTTCCTTTCTGCTACCTGAAATGTGTCAAGATCCCTGGAGTGGGAGCAGCTATCTTGGACTGGCATGCTAAGGAGGGTGGAGGGGTGAGATGGCAGGAGTTCAGTGCTGTCATATTAACACTGGACTGTGTTCCTCCACACTTCATTTACTTATGTCAATCTTGTTTAAGCCACTATTATTATTGTTATTTCTCCTATGCAGCTAATCTTAATCTAAACTAATACAATTAATTAAAGATCTTGTTTGCAAGCAATAGAAACTGGATCCTGGCTAGTTTACATAAAAGACAACTTTTGGAAGAATATTAGGGTTTAACAGAATCTACAGGAGACTCTCAGACCAGGCTCGGGAATAGACAGGAACTAGAGGGGCTTTGAACACCAGGGGCCAGGATGGAAGCAGTACAGCAGCAATTGCACCATCAGATGACCTTGAACAGGGTGAAGGCAAACACCTCCCACCTTCCTCAACCTCTGGCACTTGATGAGGCCATCCAGTTGGCCAAGAGTGTTCCTATGCCTGGCACCCGTGGCCCCAGGGATGCGGAGAGGGAGGAATTGGCCCCTTGGGCTTCCGTAGTGGGAGAGGAGACCTACCTTCCTCCATGACAACTTGCAGTGGGGAAGTCCTGTCTTGCTGTGCCCTGAAAGGTCAGCTAGGGGCAGGAGGAATGGGGTTGGGATGCTGTGCTGGACAAACAATGACAAATGTCCACAACCAACCTTCGTATGTTCACTGCCTGTTTTCTTCATCTGTGAGTCAGTGGATCATGCCCTTCGCCCGTTGTCCTCTTAGGCTGCCTGTCTATTATCTTATTGACTTGTAGATAGCTTTCTTTATCCTGCATGCTCCCTTTCCCAGATGCCTCAGCCATTAGGGCAGCTGAGTTTCTGGCGGCGTAGCAAGACCACCACTCTTCCCTTCTGTTTCTGCCCAGGCCGCCCAAATATGAGTGGCTTCTCTCAGGGTTGCCGCCAGTTATACAGCACCTCTGTGCCGATTAGAAGAAGGGGCTCCTTCCCTGAGACACATTACTTTTAGCTGTTGGAAAAGTGTTATCATAGATTGATTATTAGACGTTTTATTGCAATCCAGATAAATGGAATAACTGCATAAATCTACCATGTCTAAGGTGTTATTGGCACCTCTTCGGTTGGGACGGGGTGCCCTGATGCAGGTGGTCCTGCTTCTGACTTCTGGACAGCCTTCTTGAGGTACACAGTCCTTGTCTGCATCCTCTGGTGGGAGCCCGGTGTGAGTAACAAGGCTCCAGTCCTGGCCTCTCCACACCTATCTTTCTGGGTGACTTCAGATTTGTCACAGTATCTTTCTTGATCTTCGTGATATCTGCTCTGTGTTCCTCCTGAATGAGGCTTAAAGGGTATTTTGCCTGTGGGAAGCCTTTGAAGAGTCAAAATGTTCCTCACAGGTGTGTTACTAATACCATGGAAACACATTAAGGGTGACATGATCCAACAGCATTCACCATGTTTTCTTTACCGGCTGGTGGTTCTGTGCTCATACAGACAGCCATCTGGAAATGTACCATGCCTGTGCTGTGTCTGCCCTCGGAGGAACACCCCGAGGGGCACACCCAAGATTTCTTGGCATCTCTTGCCATTTGGACTTGCTTTGCACAGTCACAGAGAAGCTCATGTGTCCAGCCAAGTCTCTATACTCTATGTGTTTGGGGGCCCAGAAGCAAGTGGACACCCTGGAAGTTGTGCTTTTCTCCTGACCTAATTGGCTTCGGTGCTGAGCCTGGTCTGCGGGTGGCCTGCAGTGGCCTACAGCAGTAAGAAGAGACAGAGATAAAGGCTTGCCATCCCCCGGGCACCTGGTGGGAGTGAGGATGTACAGTACAGGGTCCCAGAGCTTTAGGGCTGGCTGAGATTTTTCAATTTTGCAATTTCTAAGAGTCTCATGAAATGGTGAAGGTACTTGTCAAAGATCACTTGGGCTGACTGACACTTCACATTCCTCTGCAGTGATCTGGAATGACATCAGCTGCACATGGTGACGCCTCTTCTCTCGTGGTGGCCAGAAGCTGCTGGAAGGGCAGGACTGCAGCTAAAACTGACTTATTAAAATAGGAAAGCAATTAGTACATGATAAGCGCATTTGCTTGGTAAAAAAATGACTTTCAAAACGTAGGACCATAGGGAAGAGTAAAATAATTGAAAGTGTTCTGGGGAGAAGGAAAGTCCTTACTTTATTTAATAAATACCTTTGAAGAGCACCTGTGTGCCAGGCCGTGCTTGGGGCTGTGGACAGTGAAACATAAGAAGAGAAGGCACCTGTTCCCTTGGAGCTGATGTGCTTACAGCGGGAGACAGAAAATAGGGACACAAAAGTGACCTTCCTTAGGCACTTGGTAAGCATTAGTTACTAAATTACATAGCCCACAATACGGGATTGGTTTAATATATTTTAATATACCCACACTTTAGACTATTTCATAGCCATTATAAACAGGGTTTTTGAATATCTTACGACACAGAAAAGTGCTCACAGTTCATTCATTCATTCAACAAACATTAGCTGAGCACCTACTCCATGCCAGGCTCTATCCTGAGCTCTGGAGACGGAGCAGGGAGCAGCAGAGGTAAGCTCAGACAGGTTCTCTGCTGTTCTGGAGCTTACAGCCTATTCAGGGGGACAGTTAATAAGCAAGTGGAAAAATGCCCAAACAGGAAAAGGTCAGATGGAGACAACAGACAAATGGAGGAGGGAAGGAGGTTGCTGCAGCCTGAGTAGTCAGAGAGGGCCTCTTGGAGGAGGTGACCCAGAACTAAGAACGACCAAGAGGTGGCCAATAGGAGAAGATAGGGAAACTTTATGGAAACTCTAGGACAGCTAGCCTTTCTTTAGTGCCACAGATGGGGAAACTGAGGTGACATGGCTTGCTCTGAGCATCAGTAGCAAAGCCAGGACAGGACCCTGGGGCTGGGCTCCCTGGACAGAGCTCTTCCCGTGCTGTGTGCCACTTCGGCTTTCAGTAAATGTTCCTCTCCAGTGCCTTTACGGACCTAGGGCCACACAAAGGATGTATCTCTTCATCAGACAGGTCTCAAGGATTTCTGGAAATCCCACAGTGTGCGTGGTGCTCATGCGCCGTGCTATGCCCGGAGCCACAAAGAGTGTAACAGACCAAACCAGGAGAGACCCACATCCATTTGCCATGTAGGAAAGCGAAAGCAGCTATGCCAGAGGGCACGGATATGAGCACAGCATCCCGAGGTGCTGCCAGCCAGCAGTGAATCGAAGGAGGAGAGGTCACCGAGGCCGGGCTGGGAGATTGAACTCTCATTTACCCACAGACAACGTTCTCAGCCCCCATTTTATTGACCCCTCAGCCCCTGGAAGGAAACCAGCGGGGGGAGGTCTTCTGCCTTGCACCCAGGGTCCCAGACCTTCAAAGAAGCCCCAGCCCTGGGATGCAGCCACAGGAATGATATGGGACTAGCCTCACCCCTGCTCATTTCTGTTCCTCATTGCTCTGCCACCCCCCGCTGGTTTTGATCTCAGTCCCACTGAGCTTGGCCAGGCTTTGAGGTCTCCTGCTGTGGCGCCTCAGGCTGGGACTCCAGCTCACAGGGACTCTTTCCCTCTCTCTCTGTATCACAGCCTGGATCTGGCCTCCTGCCTGCTGGGCTGCGGCAGCAGGGTCCCTCAGGACCCAGGGGCAGGTCACAAAGGACAAAGGTAACCTTGGGCCAGACTGGGGAGAGGTTTGCCGGCCAAGGGCAGCTAGGCAGACGCACTTCAGTGGGCAATGGGGGCCAGCCCATCCCTGGCCCGCTGAGTCGTATGTAAGACCTAAGAGGGGCGGTTGGAGGTAGCAGTCAGGAGTTCAGGCTCTAGGTGGGAAGACCTGTTCACATTCCAGTCTAAGCCAGGTGATACCTGGGTAACCTTGGCCAAGTTCCTCAATCACTGTGGGCCTCAGTTTGCTCATCTGTAAAATGGAGGTAATAAGATTAGTTACCGCATAGGGTTGTTATGAGAATTCAATGACATATATGTGAAAGTGCCTGGCTCATTGTAATCACTCTAAACCATAGCTGTCATGGATGCTGAGGTCTCAGCTGACGTTGGGAGGAATCAGAGCCAACTCTCTGGAAGCACAGCTACAGTGGTCCCTGGAGCCTCTTCCCTGCCTCCGGCATGATTGGAGTCTAACTCCCTCTCTTGCACCCTTGTTCTCTTTTCTCCTCTGGCTTGTGGCCCAGGGTGGATGTAACCGCCTCTGAGGGACGCCATGTGTTCTTCCTTCATCCACCTGCACCCAGCCTCTTTCTTCTCTGGCTTCTTCTGCTCTCAGCTGCCCAATGGATCTTCCAGCCCCGCTCAAAGTCCTCGATGACTCCCCGAGACTACAGAGGAAATAGTAACTTCCTGAGCTTTTAATTTAAGACCCTCGGCAATCTGACCTCACCTTAACTTTTCAGCCTTAGGTGGATCTAAGAAGTTTAAGCCTGAATTTGAATTTAGGCTTTGCCGCATCTGAGCTGTGAAACCCTGGGGAATGTATATAACCTCTGTGCACTTCGGTTTTCTTATCTGTGAAATGGAAATAATCATCCCCGCCTCATCAACTTCACAAGGATGTTTGAGGATCAGATGAGTGGAGATGGGTATGCTGTTTCTATCTGGAAAGCGACTCCCAGTTTTTGGACCACAGTGGTTTCCTTTGTTCTTGCTGTTCCCTCCACCTGGAGTGCCTTGTCACCCTCAGTTACCATTGTCCAGATGGGCGCATCACTCAGAGCCCAGGGCAAATGCCATGTCCTCGGTGAAGCTGTCCTCATCACCCGCCCGAAATGATCTCTTCCTCTCATGTTTCTTATATCATGTTGCTTACGTGCTCTCAAACACCCGTGATGGCCTTACAATATTTGTCTTCCCGTATCTGCCTCATCTTAGACGGTGAGCCCCTGGAGGGCAGGACTATACTTCACATCAGCTCTGGTTTTCCCATAGCACTTTGTATCCCCACACAATCGGTGCCTGGGGAGTACTTGTTGAAAGGATAGGTGACTGGACGGATGAATGAATTTGGGTAGAGTGAGGGGCACTGAAGCCGAAAAGATGAGTCGGAACCCCTCCTGTTCTATGGCCCAAATTTTCACAAACAGAATGGACCCAGTGTGCCCATACAGGAAGGGGTTAGGGGCAGAAATCTGATTGGAGATTGGGGAGGGGCAGCTGTGTTCTGCAGACGTGGGTTAGGGGCGGGGCTCCGCACACAACTAGACTCAGGAGTGCAGGTGAGTCAGTGCAATACCTTGCTCCTCCTGGGGGCGGCTCTACAAGTGCCTTCCTGGCAGGGGCCGGGGAAGAGTGGGGCGGCCAGGGATCTGGGGAAGTGACTCCTGGCTACCTGAATTATGTCCCCAACACAGGAGCACCTGATTTATTATTGGGGACTGAAACACACAAAAGAACAAAGGGCCCTGGGGACATTTGTGACTCAGCTGCAGTGACTCTCTGTATGGGGCGCTGCAGTTCTCAGAGCCACCCTCTCTGTCTTTGTATGAGCCCCTCCTCAGCTACCCCTGACCCCAAATGTTATATTCTGGGGCCACACATTCCTCAGGCAATGTTGAATCCTAAGTATTTTAATGCCTGATATCTATCTCCGTGTGGATTTTTGTTTTATCATGGGACCACTGGAAAGTTTTTTGATATCTCTTTGAAACAGATGTCAGCAAAAGCTTCCAGCACAGATCAAGGGCAGGTTAAGGCCTTTGAGATGGGTTTGAATGTCCCTATAACATCGTTCAATCTAATACCCAAATATACCTCGAGTCATTACCCTGTTTTTATAAGAAGCTCTGAACCATATGTTCGGGAACTAATTAAGCGTACACATCAAACCCTGGGATCAGGTGGAGCTCTGTTTAAATATCTTAACCTTTTATGATTATCTTAATTTAGAGAAAATTCAAAACACATTCAGAAGTCTTAGAAAATGAACTGAATAGGAATTTACTGGCCGGTTTCTTTTCTTGATGTTGGGATCATTTCTTTACAAGCCCAGCCTGGATTCCTGGGGAAATCCTCTGTGCTCACAACTTCCCGAGAAATGTAGACATTTGCCAGCCTGGGAAGCTCAGAAGGGGCCACACCTGACTTCATTACCTTCCACCAGCAGCTTCTCCCAGCCTGAGACCCCGCCATTCCCCACCTTCCAGCCCAGATGTGTCCTGTTTGCCAGAGGAAGGGGGAGAAAAAAGCGGACTCTGAACGTGGAAGTTTTATCTTCTTTATTAATAAAATACATGAAGTATGAAATGAGTTGGCATGAAATATTTTTGTAACCCATGTCATTTTGGGGGGCCATTGGGGGGAGCTCAGGACAGGGGCTGTGGTGTAAACTGCACAGATCTGGCTCCACATTGGCTGCAGGTGGCTGAGAGGCAGTGAGAGCATGATGGTCGCGCTCCATTTCGATTCCAGGTTGATTCTGGGGGTGGGGAGTGAGGGCTGGGGTGGTCAGCGGGTCTCTGTCTTTATATCGACCTCAGGTAAAGGAGGTGCATGACTTATAAGGCATGTTTAAAATATATATACCTCCCAATCTGATTGACTTATAACGAGGTCTTAGCTGCTCATTCAATACATTTTTACCGAGCACCTACTATATGCCAGGTTCTGTTCTAGGCTCTGGGGATTCAGTGAGCTAGAAAGGCACAGTCTTTACAAGGATATCAAACCACCTCTGGCACAGGTGTCCAGGTGGACTACCAGGACCCAACCGGGTCTCAAAACTCCTCTTTCTTAGGATCATTAAACCTTTAGAATAGGGTTTCCAGATAAAATGCAGGATGCCTTGTTTAAGTATGTCCCAAATATTGCATGGGACATATTTATGCTAAGTAATTATTTGTTGTTTGTCTGAAATTCAAATTTAACTGGGTATGCTGTATTTTTGTTTGATAAATCTTGCAAGCCTGCTTTAGAGAAAGGATGAGGGGTAGTATCTCAATCTTGGATGTTAAATACTAATTTTGGAGGAAGACAAGCAGAAATAAGCCTCGTGCCAAGTCTCTTTACCTACGTTATTTCATTTAGGTCTCACCACAACTCCAGGAAGTAGTTTCTATTACCATCCTCATTTTGCCGGAAGCTCAGAGGGGTTAAGTGACTCGCTCAGGGTCACCCAGCTGAACTTCCGGGCCAGCTCTGCTGAACTTTGAAACCCGGGCTTTCTTCATGGCACCCCAATGCCAAGCTGATGGTTTTCTTTACAGAGTTCTTATTTTCCTAGCTTGCCCTGGCTTCTCTCAACTTCTTCCCCTTTTATCCACAAGTGTTCAAGAAGAGATTCACTCTCGTCAGATCAATGTCACTGCCATAATGAAAACCACCACCCAAGCCCATGAAGGATGAGATCTGTCGAACCCTAATGAGAATGGTTCCGATTATGCAAAAAGCAGCCTCATGGTTATTCTAATGTTACAAGTAAATATAAAACATTTAGAAATACTTGGCTTCGCCTGTTTTTTCAAGTACAGATGTCTGATTCCCTGCCAGTTTGTTATTAAAAATGCTATGGTGGTTTGGGTACAAAGATTGCTGTAAAAATAAAAGCTGATGTACTCCCAGCACTCGTTTTGACTTTGTGGGGAAAGTCGGCAAGGGTGACGCCGGAGAAGATGGTGGCTAATGGCGGCTCTAAAGTGGACCCCAATGTTCATAGCTCAGTCATTTCTCCCTTAAAACCCTGCAGGAGCTTCCCATTGTACCTCAGATCCCCAGTGGGCTCCTGCCTTGCCCGGCCCCATCTGCTCCCTCTCCGTCTCACTTACTAGCTTCTTCCAACTCATCACGCACTTGTACTCGCTGTGTCCTCTGCTCGCCATGTTTCTCTCCTGGCCGCCGCTCATCTAGCTGGCTCCTTCTCAGCCCCCATCCTTCAGGTCACCTCTGACCATCTTCTCTGATGTGGTTGTCCTTCTCTTGCTTCCGTCACTCTTTACCACGTAACTTGTTTATTTCCTTTGTTTCCCTTCTTAATTTCCCTTCTGAAATGATCTTGATAACTCTTTGTCTGTCCCACCGAAAAGTAAATCCCATGAAGACAGGGACCCTGTCTTGTTTACACACTTTGTCCCCAGCACATAAAGCAATGTTAAGGCACATAGTAGCTGCTCAATAAATGTTTGTTGAACAAACTGATGGATTTCCCAAAGCACCTCAATTCTTGCGTTGCACAGTCCCCTCTGGGTCTATGGACCAGAAGCAATGGTGCAGCTTCTACAAATGTTCATCAGCTCATAGAAAACACTGAAACTTGGGAGAATCCTGAACCTCTCTGAGCAATGGTTTTGAGGCCAACAGCAATTTCCAGATGGTGCTCCAAACCTCAGCGATGGGAAATATTTTAATTTGCCATAGCATTTACCTATGTATAGAAGGAGAAGTGTGAAAAAGATAGAAGATTGAGGGGTTCAAGTGCACCCATGTAAATATGGTCACCCTAATAATCTTCCTATTCCAGGCAAATGTGGTGATGTGACCAGAACAATTTTGGGGACATGGGAGGGGGAGCATTCCCTGGAGACTTTGCTCCTTACGTTGGCGTTCAAGGCTCCTCACACACTTGCATCAATTTCCCTTCCCCGATTTCTTCTCATGCTTCTCTTTATGCAGCCTGTGTTCAATGGGTCCTGAATGGTTTGTCACGGCCCCTCTCCCTACATGCTTTCCCACGCCTGACCCTTGACTCTCTCTGTGCCTTCGACCTAGAATGCCCTTCCCCGATCTGTGTAGGCCCAAAGACTACTCACCATCAGGGCCTGATTCAAATATCATCTTCTTCTCAATCTTGTGTGACATCCACCCTTACCTGGCAGTGACCTCTCCCTCCTCTGAACTCCCTGGATGTTTTTTTTCTTTTCCTTATCATGTTCTACTTGATATCAAGCCCGACTTCAATCTCCTTAAGGGCAGGAGCTATGTCTCGTTTCTGTGTCCTTCACTGCCCCCAGCACAGTCATTTTTGCAATGAGTTAATCATGTTTCCTGGACATACACACTCTCAAGTCATTAGCTCTGGACAAGAATGGGGCAGTGTCAGGAAACTACGGTTAATCAGGGTCCATAAAGCTACCTTCCTCTTTCCCAAGACTTGAGGAAGAAGTGGTGTGACTTATGGAAGGGGTAATCAAGACCAGTGTCTGCAGGACACCACGTGTCCAAGCAAAAGGTCCAGAACACAAACTGAACTCTCCCTTTTCCCTTCAGATGTTTTCCTGTTGGGTGGCCAAAAGCCCCAAACAGCCGAATTCCTGGGTGCTCTACAAACCGCTCCCCTTCCCAACTTTCACAAATGTTTTATTCCAAAACCCTGTCCAAATAAAAAATCTCCAAAGAAAGTCAAGTGCTAACACTGAACACATGAGTCTGAGAACTAGAGATACGCGTGGAAACAAAGACTGTTTTTGCTAGGTAAATGTTGTCAAATATAGAACACGCAAATATATCTCAAGTGGGTTGTAAACAGAGTGTGCATCTAACATGGGGTCCAAATTCACTTGCAAGAAGATGGTAACTGGTTTTGGAGAATCTCACACACATTAAGCCAAGGATCCTCCCTTTCTGCATGATTCAGGAGATTTGGAAATGTTCTGCGAGCAATGTGGTTTTAAAATGAAGCCCAGTACAAGCTTTTGATCTGTATGGGATAGAATGTGTGCATGTGCAACTCTACTGAGTCAATGGGCTAAATTTAAACACTCCTCACGTACAGAATCTGGATTTATTATTTTGCTTTGGGACACACACATCTTTCGAGTTTTCTACATCTATGACACATGGAGAGGTGAGGTAGGGGGCCCATGATCTTTCTAAGGCCAACACCCAAGCGCGGCCTTGGCAGTTTTGAGGTCATTGTCGTATTTTCAATAAGCGATTGCTGTTAGAGGGTGAATCAGTAAAAATCTTTCCCTGAACTCATCGTGGATTGAACAGGAGGAAACACTCCATCACTGAAAAGTGACACTAATGTATTCTATTAGATTTGCTTATCATGTTAAAGAGCATATTAAAAGGAAATGTTTGGAAAAGGGATGCCATAACATGGTATGATGGATTGAGAATTCCTAATTTGGAAAAAATGTGCTAAGACAACATGATTGATGTGAGTGACCTACTTTGTTTTATAAGAAAGTATGAGTTGCCTCAGGCTCATTGGTACACATATATGGAAAAAGTTGTTTTTTTTCCACATTAAGTTTTTATTAACATTTTCAAAAGAGCAGAAACACCATAGAAGGATATAAGTTGTGACTTGTCAATGCAGATGTGTTTGTAGTCATTTGCTGCTTAGAAAAACATTATCCCCTTGCTGGAACTGTGTCTGAATTAGGAGTTTCTTGCCAAGTGAACACCTGATTGGGAGAAACATGACACCTTTCTTTACTGATAAAAAATGACAGGGAAGGGGAGTTTTTATCTAAAGCACAAATGGATCTTCTGCTCCTTGTAGGTAGCAAACTCTTAGAATGATTAACATTTCATGGAGTCTCCTGGCCACCTTCCTGCTGCACAGAGCAAACAAGATTGAAGTTGAGTTAATCATTTTATTTCTACTTTAGAAGCTGGAACCCCAAGCTGAGGCACCCAGTCATCAAATGAAGCTGCTTGGTCTGGAAGTCAGGAACTTCTGGGTTATCCTAGGAAACAGAAGGAACTGAGATCCAAGGAGGGCTGGTGGCTGACAGAACACTCTGTTTCTATTAAAATAATGTTGCCAGTGAGTTTCAGTACTTAAAAAATACCTATGGTATAATGTTCATTGACGAAAGGGAGATATGATGAAGAAATATGTATTAAAAAGTGGAGGTAGGAGAATAAGCTTTCTGAAGGGCAATTTGTCCAGTTTATCACAAAAGCCTTAGGTTTCTGCCTTTGGATCCAGAAAGTTCACTCCTAGAAATTTCTTCTAAAGGAATAATCATGGCTAGTCACGAAGATTGAGGTACTAAGATGTTCACTATCGATTTATAATATTAAAAAATGGACTCAACCTAACTGTCCAAAGTTAGAGGATTGTTTAAATAAATTCATATATTTAATGCAGCCATTAAAGTGATAATGTAGAATAGTAGCATGGAAAAAAGGTTTATCATATTTTATTAAGTAGGAAAAGTGATTTAGAAAACAAATTATGATGCTATTCATAAAATTCCATATGCATATGTCTACTTAATTCTTAGACATATACATCTGTCTACTTCAGTAGATATATGTATAATGTTATATATTATGATACTATTTTTAAGTATATATGTATATATATATATAACATATTTTTTTGAAGGACATTCATCAAAATGTTAAAAATGACTACTTCTGAAGAATAGATTTTACAGGTACTGTTGGTTTCTTTCCTTTTATGTTTTCATTTTCTACAATAGACATGCTTTATTTTGGTAATAAGTAAAACAGTTATTAAATGGAAAGTCCAAGTGACTCAGCCGACTATTTTATAGAAACAATAACCAGTTTTCTCATATAATAGTAATAAGTTAAAAAGATAAAATGGAAATTATTCCATTCACCACAGCAAAAACAAAACAAAGCATAAATCACCCACAAAACTGAAAATACAATGACTTATTCATGTAAGAAATCTCTGTCACCTGTGTAGAAGCAAATACTGAAGTACATCAAAGAAAATCTAAGTGGAGTAAATTACTGTATTTCTGCTTGAGATGGCTAAATATTGTGAAGGTTTCAATTCTCCCCCAAATTAGTTTATAATTTTTATGCAATTTCAGTAAAATTTCTGATGAAAAGAAATGGAAAATTGATTCTAAATTTTCCCTAGGAGGTTAGATACATGAAAATTTTTGTAAAAGAGGAAAATGAGAGGAGGCTTGCTCTACTGGATTTTTAAAAATATTGCAGAGTCAGAGCAATTAAGCACTATGATAATGTTGTACGAATAGTAAATAGATAAATGAATAAAATAGTACGTAGAGGGCTTCCCTGGTGGCGCAGTGGTTGAGAGTCCACCTGCCGATGCAGGGGACACGGGTTCGTGCCCCGGTCTGGGAAGATCCCACATGCCGCAGAGTGGCTGGGTCCGTGAGCCATGGCCGCTGAGCCTACGCGTCCGGAGCCTGTGCTCCGCAATGGGAGAGGCCACAACAGTGAGAGGCCCGCGTACCGCAAAAAAAAAAAAAAAAATAGTATGTAGAATAGAATAAAATAGGTTAATGAAATAAAATGTATATATGGGAACCTGGTATATGACAAAGATTGTATTTCTTGTTAGTGGAGAAGGACTAGATTTTTACATAAACGATACTGGAATAGTTATCCATTAACAGTCACAGAAAAAAATCCAAATGTATTAAAGATGTATACATTTAAAAATTATTAAACTTTGAAAAGAAACTTAAAAATAGGAACTCTATAATCTTGAGAATGAGAAAGGCCTTTCTTGAAAAGAGATATACCTCAGAATCCAGAAAGGAAAAAACTAACAATTTTACCTGCATAAGTATTTAAATCTTTGGTGTGGGAACACACACTATGAACAGATGACAAACTAGGGGAAAATGTAATGTATGACAAGCAATAGATTAAGGGCTTTACTATATAAAGTGCTGTTTTAAGGTAAGAAAAAGACCATCCTTCCAATAGAAAAACTTGGGAGGACACACAAGCAAGCTTTTTACAGAAGGAGAAACACAAGTAGCCACTTAACATGCAAAAAATAAAGAAGATGCTCAGCCGCATGAATAATCAAACAACTTAAAATTAGAACAAAATTTTATTTTCACTCATCGCTACCAAAATTTTAAAAAAGAATGATGATATTCAACATATTGAGGACATAGAGAAATATTTTTGATCCTGTAACTTCACTTCAGGGTTTACCCTGTGGAAATAGTCACACAATTGTCCAATGCTGGAATACTCTGCAGTTGGTTGAAGGAAGGGGTAGACCAAGAGAACATTGACGTTGACAGAGGGCAAGTCCAAGAGAACAATGTATCTGTGTGATCCCAAATTCTGTTGAAGAAATGAGCATAGCTATTTGTATATTGAGAAGAATTTTTTATAGCGGACTGTTCATGGTCGTAGGATGGGGGAGGCACCGTCACTTTGTCCTCTTCTTTCACATGTACATGTTTTCTGAGCATGCGTCACTTTTAAAATAAAAAGCAATGCACCTCTTAACAGCTGCACCCAGAGAAAGGAGGTGACCTGCCCAAGGTTGACAGCACATGAGGACCAGAGGTACTGTGTCCCAAGAGCCCCTTCTTCCTGCAGAGGAGCCTGCGGACCCAGCAGAGCCTCTCCCCTAGAGGAGCCCGTAAGCGCCCTGAAAACGTCTCTTGACCCCAGCTGTCAGGCATACAAGGCATTAGTTTAATGGGTTTCAGGGCGCAGTCTGAACCCCCAGTAGTGATGGGGCCACCCCAGCCCCGTCTCCAGGGGCTGCTCGGCCAGGGCCAGTGCCAGCTCGCCCACTTGCCTTGTGAGGGAATCTTTGGGCTCAGGAACGACCCCTCCAGCCCACGAGCGGTGAGCAGGCCAAGAATTCCTTCCGCCTCCCCTACGACAGCTCCCGCACTCGCCACACTGGGAAACCTCACACAGCTGCATGGCAAAGGGTTCTTCCTGGTGGGGTGGGGGACGTAAAGGGGAGATGGCAGGAAGATTCACATCTTCAAAGTGTACAACACCATCAATTTGTAGCTTAAAGTGCTTGATAATCTATTTTCCACCCGTTACCTCATTTGATCTCCATCTTCATCTCCTGAAGGAAGAAGAATCAGCGGGATTGTTATTGTTCCCATTTTACAGAAGAAACAACTGAGGCTCAGGAGGTTGAGCTGTTGGCCTGTCACACAGCTAGGAGGTGTGGAAAGGGAATGAGAGATTGGGTCAGCTTGGTGCTGATGCTCTGCTCTGGCCATGCTGCTTCTTCTCTTCTGGGAAAACACCCACCCACCCGTGGCCCATGGAAGCAAGTTATCTTTCCTCAAGATTGGCTGAGACCCAGGGCACAGTCCGGGATGACTTTTGATCCCTATCCCCTGACTCAGTGTCTAGTGTGCCTGGGCCTCCGCCAGCAGCTTTCTGCTCCTTGGTTGTTAAGACCGTATGTGCCGATTCTCTGGGGGGCCCTGGAGAAGGGCACAGATCTGAGGATATCTAACCGAGGGTATTGTCCTGCCCAGGAGAGGCCTCTAACCACTGAAGCCCTGCTCTGCAAGCCCTAGGTTTGATCGATTCACACCTGTGCTCCCACAATCTAGCAAACTGCCTGGCAAACAGTAGATGCTCACTAAGAGTTTGCTGAACCAGAGGATTGGCTGTAAGGACCCTGGTCCCATCTCCAGTCCTCCTAGAGATCACCCTGACCTCAGGCTATCCCTGTCCCCACCAAGACTCTTTTTTCCCCATGTAACATGGATGTGGTTAGTCTCTAGGACCGGAAGCTACCCAGCATGGCTAGGGGCCCTACTGCCAGCTTAATTTCAGAATGAAGGGGCTGGAAGAACAGAGGCCAGCTTTATCCCAGACATTTAGAGCCAGAGACTGCAGAGAAGTGGAGGAGGATCTCCATGCTTCTGTTCTGAGTCCACCTTTCTGGCAGTTTCATCAGCTTCAACATCCCCAAGAATTTGACACCAACATGCTCCTTAAGGCCAAGGGCTTTGCTTGCCTTCTCTGTCCCAGCACATGGCAGGCGCATGTGAACAAATGCGGTCTCCCCTTGTAACAACTTGCCACAACAGAAATTAGGAGTGGAAATGAGGTTATAGGATATACAGTTCAGCTCTTGCCATTGAACCCAGAAGCAGCAAAAGGCCTGCCTAAAGTCACAGAGAGAGAGACAATGGAACAGATTCAGCCGGAATGCATGAGCTGATTTTCAGAGATCAGCTGAAGCTAGGGCTAGCTCACTTGGCTTGGTTTGGGAACCAGGGGACCCTGCTGGGATCCACCCATCACATACCGGAACCCCGGCATTGGCTCCAGCTGAAGCTCAATTGCTGCTGGGAGGTGCATGGTGCTCTCATAACAAAATCATATCTTTTGCAAAGATCCTTGAGGCTACTTAACTGTGAAACAATTACATGTGCCTCAGAACTGGGAGATCAAGGGTTTCTATCCAACATCCCATGATGCTCTTAAAAAAGGTTTCACTATAAACTGCAGGTGGGGTGGGGAGAGGCAAGATTTCTGAGCCAGGACACCATGTTTTAATTCCACCTTTTATGTTTTGGCATCATCTCATCTATATGTGTATATGTCTCTATAGACATATTAAGACAACATTATAGGAGATTAAAAGAGTAACAACTGTCATCCATAATTATATTGCTATAACTCAATTGTACCCACATGCGTGTGTCTCCTTGTTTAATTACGTAAGCAATAGGTGAATGCACTCTCATTGTCAGAAATTACCATCGTAAGTTGTAAAAGTCCCCGGTCCACACCATGCCCCATCAGGTCACCTCTCCTCCCCTGAAATAACACAATTGTCATCTGTGTATCTTTCCAGAACTTTTCTCTGAGATTACACCACAGTATTCACATGTAACTGTATATTAGAATGTGAGTAAAACACGAATAGGTAGTGTTTATGTGAAACATTAATAAGATCGTATTATGTATTATTCTGGAACTTGTTTTCCCCCCCTTTAACGGGCCTTGAAAATCTTTCTATAATACTGTATACAGATAGCTACTTCCATCTTTTTAAACAGCTATGCAGTTTTCAGCAGTATGGAAGCATCATAATTTTTTAAAACCTGTCCCACATTAAGGGATACTTAGATTGTTTCCAATTCTTCAATTTTCCAAGCCTTAAGCTTTATGCCTCTCTCACATGACTGATGAGTCTTATTTATGTCAGCAGAATACCCTGTTGGGGAATGCCAGCTCCAAGAGGGCAGAGATTTTATCTGTTTTCTTCACTGCTATGTTCCCAGCACCCAGAACAGTGCCTGCTCAGCATAAATGCACAATAAACATTTGTTGAATGAATAATTGACCGCAAGGGGAGGACATAGCTGAAAACCATTTTCATGATTAATACCTAACACCTGCACTTTACAAAGACATTTTTACTCCCTAATCATGTTCTAGTCTCAGAACAATTGTGTGAGGTCAGTAGATCCTGCGGTTGTTATTACCCCCAACTTACTGATGGGTGAAAAAACATTTCATGTTTGGGCACATTAAATAATAGTTCTCTAGTTCCCCAACTAGCCCTTTAAGGCAAGGACCATAATTCACTAAATTTCTTAACCCTGTTAATTGCAAGTCAATTGCAAATTTCCTTATAAATGGTAAATGCACAATACTGGTTGAATGAATAAATGATCCCCAAATACTATAAATTTTAAGCGGTCCCATACTTATGAGGCCACAGGGCCTCCTGGCCCACTCTGCTTTCAAGATGGCAACCAAGCTGCCCTGAGCCAACTTCACCATCTGGTAGCTGGTGTGGGCAATGGCCTTTTCTTTCTTCCCCAGTGTTGGAGGTTATGCTTCTTCCTCCATCACTACCGGGTCATATCTACCTCTGACAATCCTCCAAGGTTTACATACCTTCTAAATTTTCTTTACTTTTCTCTTTGGAATTGTAAGTCTTACCCTTCTCTACTCCCTCCAAATAATTTGAAAGTCAAGGACAACCAACCAACCCCAATCATGACTGGGAAGTCAAGCTATAATGCTCTGATAGCAGTGAAAAGGGAAAACGTGTTTTGAAGTAGAATCAGATTTTGGGCCATTGACCTTCAAAGTGCCCCATGACCCCTTAGAATCTCTCTATAGGTCTTCATCTAATTCTTTATCCCATCAACTCTGCCTGCTTCAAAATGTGTTTTCCCTTGCCAGCTAGCCTTCACTTCTATTTTTCTGTTTTTTTTTTTAAATTATGACAACCTCTATCAAAACACTTATAAGATTTTATTGCACTTATTTATTTACAAGGTAGTCTTTCTCCACTAGACAATGAGCTGCTTGAGGGAAGACATCATGAGATTTAAACATTTTTGAATCCCAAATGTCAACATACTGCCTGGCAGATAGCATGGATGTTTTTGGAAAAAGAAAAGAATTTTGCTTTCTTCCCATGTTTTACATGGCACACAACGACTGTAATTCACTGTACTTATGTTCCTACCAAGCCTAAAATTCTATATCTCATGAGTAGGCATTTAATAGATATTCAGGGAGGAGAAACTTGGAACTTTGACCATCATTTCTAACACTGTTTCTATGAGACACAAACATTCTGAGTCCTAGATAGTGATTCAGAAACTTTTGGAATATAATCTATTTGAAAGTTAAGGCCTTCAACCTTCCTTCCTGAGTCAAGCACAGGTTCTTGTTAGGCTCCAAGGGACACATCCCCTCCCCTGCCCCTATCAGGAAATACAGTGCCTCACTACAAACATGGAAGTGATAGCATCAAAGAAGAGAGAGCTTGGTAGATGGTGGGCCCTAGCAGGATCTTAAGATTGTATTACCTTTTTAAAGACCCAGCCCTCTTGGATTTAACTGCAGCCCTGAAAAGGGGAGCAGTGTTGAGAGAGGCTCGTGTACTGGGGACCAAGGCCTGGTATCTTCCTCTGTAAAGTTCCAGGTATTGTGTGTGGCTTGTCTTAGCTCAGCATCTCAGGCTTTTTATTTTTTCCTCCTCCTTCCCCACCTCCCCAGTTTGGTCTTTTGCTACAGTATTGGGTTGGCCAAAACGTTCATTTGGTTAGTGAATACATTGTTCAATAAAATTCTTGGTGAAAATGAAAAATGTGTCTTTTTACTTAAAACCGAACGAACTTTTTGGCCAACCCAATATTTGTCCAGGATTCTTTCCTTGCTTTCTTCTTCTTTATTGAGGTATAACATTTTACAGTAAAATACACAGGTCTTAAGTTCGATGAGTTTTGGCAGTTGTATGTATCCGTGTTACCATGGCCCAAATCAAGATATAGAACGTTTCTAGGACCCCAGAAAGTTCCCTTGTGTCCCTTTCTAGGGAACCCTCTCCCAGAGGGTTCTGAATTCTAGATCCAGTTGTGAACTTCATGTAAACAGAATATATAGCGTATTTCTGTCCTTTCCTTTATTTACTAGAACGCCAATAACGAAAAGGTTTAAACATAAACTTCCTTTGTGTCAAAAGTTAACATCCCAAATGTTTGACAGTGGTGACCTCTGGCCAGGGGGAATTTAAATGATTGTTACTATCTTCTTTATACATTCTAGTCTACTAGTCTAGCATACAGATATACATGTAATTTTATGATAATGAGAACAAATAAAGTTTTTTCATGGGATGTGTGGCCATCGCTCTTGTGGAGAGTGAACAAGTGAGGTTCCGAATGAGTGTGGGGATGGAGCCCTGGCCATCTGAAGGCTGAGAAAACCCTTCCCTAGCAAGGTTCTTGCTGGTGGCAGGGGACTTGGTACATCATCTCAAGGTCAGAGACACCTTGAGCCATTTCCTATCTGGAGTCTCAGTTATCTCTTTGGATATGGAATTATTTGATCAAAGGATTCTTCTGACCGCAAACTCTTTCCCTTAAATCTTAGCAAAGAAAAGCATTGTCCAAGCAAGGGTTAAAAATACTATTAAGTCATGAAAAGATACACACATATACAATTTTAAACTCTTGATCACACATTTGAGTGATGCATGTAAGGCAAATGGTAATAGAGCAAAATATACAAATAATAATAGAGCAAAAATTGTAGATAAAATCTCTACACTGTGGTCTCCAAGTAACATTTGAACTCAGATAAGGGGCAACTCCTTGTTCTGTTTCCTGGATGGTTCTGCAATACAGATTGGTGCATACATGGAGAAAGAATGAGTATAAGAGAGGCATAAATGAAGAGAAAGTTTTGAATCGCGAAATAACATTTGCAGAAACATTTAAAACAGAGAGAAAATAACCTAGCAATTTCACAACAGAATGCAAGGCCTAACTCCGTTGGTTAAATGGTCCCATATGTGGTATCTGCAGAGCTGGGAGGCTTGGAATGGGCCGGCCCAGGCCAGTGCCAGGGCTCTGCGAGAACTGACTGGGCAGTGATCAAGTAGTTAACCTCACTGAGCCTGTTTCTGCCTCTCGAAACTGGAGTGATAATGGCCGTATCCTTCTGACGGGGTTGGTGAGAGAGGTGATTGAAGTGAGGTGTGTGAACAAGCTCTCTGTAAACCATATATGCTATCCATGTGCCAACTGCTTATTCTCTCTTCCCGACCTGGAATAAATGCTCTGGAGACAGAATGGCTCTGTATCCTCTGGTCATTGATTTTTAGGAGGACTTGGGAGCAAAGTGTTATCTCTTTTCTTACCCTGTGGGAATCCCTCACTGGGAAAAAAGGGGCATTTTGATAGGAAATAAGAGTTGGTAGGGGGAGGAAATGTTGGAATCAGATAGATCTGCATTGGAATCCAGACCCCTTCATTTACTAGCTGTGTGTGTGACCTTGGGCGAACCCCTTAACATTTCCAAGCCACAGTTTTCTCATCTGAAAAGTGAGAAGAGATATTTTGATAGATGGCTTGGAGGACTGGGTGAGATATAACGTGATAAGTGCTTAGCACAGTATCCGAGGCAGGTGCCATGGGTGATAGAAATGGACTGTCTCTCATGTAAGATGCTCTGGTAGAAAATGAACAATGAAAAAGACCCTCTCTTGTTGCCAGCACACCTGAGCAGCTGACCCTTTTAACCAGGATCATGGGGGCTCTGAGCAAGGGGCAGAAATATGGAACTCTGATGCTTACACAATTAGAATGAAGTTTTCTACCACACTGGGCAGGGGCAAGATGAATCACCTGGATGGAGGAACTACTACAGACGGGCCAGGTGTGCTGAAGTCCGTCTGGGGAGATCTATATCTACATGGTTGGCACTGTGAGGCACCCTTCCTCTGGAAGCCTTGGCATCCTGTGGGTGTTCAGATGTCTCCCTAGGCAGCCAGGCTCGGAGACTGCAGCCATGGGGAGGGAGAGGGGTCAGTTGTTTTATTTTTAGCAACAGGAAGCCGGTTTCCCACTTCCTGGTCCCCAGCTCATCTTAGCGTATACCCCAGAGCCCAGCCAGGGACAGAGCAGCGTGGGCATAGCCTGTACTCTTCCACATCTGCAAAAACCTTTCCCCAAGGCTGGGGACTGGACCAGAACAGAGCAGGGCTCTGGGTCTCACTGAACTTGGGGTTTTGCCTGAAGTGGGACCCCATCTCTTGGTCAGATTTTAGCCAAGTTTCATTGCTTTGTTCTACAAGGTGTTCACCAAGTAGCCATTTGGGGGGTTTGCTTTCAAGAAATAAACAGCCCACCGCCCGCTGCATCCTGGTGGTCTCTGACCCCTCTTGCCCTTTCTCTGTCTTCCTCGCGCACCCCATTTCCCCCTCCCCTCTCCCTTCCCCCTCCCCTCCACCCCTTTCCCCCTCCCCTCTCCCTCCTCCCCATCCACTCCTCCCCTTCCCTCCCCACCTCTCCCTCCCCTCCCCTCCACCCCTTTCCCCCTCCCCTCTCCCTCCTCCCCATCCACCTCCCCTCCCCTCCCCACCCCCTCCTTCCCCTCCACCTCTCCTCCCCTCCCCCCTCCCCTCCCCTCCACCTCCCCTCCGCTCCACCCCTCCCCTCTCCACCCCATCCCTCCCCTCCCTCCCCTCCCTTCCTCCCCCACCCTCCCTTACCCCCCTCCCCTCCCCTCCACTCCAATTTCTCTTCCTAACTCCCAGGCCTCAGAAATAGACTCCTCCTGTTCATCAGGCTGTAAAGTTTAGGCGTTTCTCATTTCTGATGCTTTAGTCTGCCGTACGTGACTTCGATTATCTTTTTTCCCCCTCCATAAACTGGATATCCGGCGCGGGGGGCGATAACCTGCGGACTTCTGAAATCCCGATTTTGTTCCACCTGCCCCCCCCTCCTGCGGGAGCTCCTAAATGCCTGCTTTCTTCGGCTCTTAATCGGTGTTAGAAGCAGGCTGTAGTTGGGACCACCTGATATGTAAGCGGTCCAAGCCTAGGACCGCTTTTCCTGACGCGGGGTTGGAGGGCGGGCGCAGGCTGGAGCCGGGACCCGCGTGAGCCGGAGCGCTGTGAGCGCCCGCATCGGGCGCCGAGGCCGGAGCCGTACTGGCGTCTGCAGCCCAGAACCCGGGGTGAAAGGCCCTCGCTGCTCTCCCAGACGCCTCGGCTGACAACATGCTGCACTCCCCAAATTCATTTTTAATTCATGACATCAGTGTACGGACCATCGGAGCCTCTAAACAGCCTCTCTCAAAACCAAAACCACCACCACAATGCGAGCGGGGAGAGGAGGCGGCCGTCAGGTCCAGAACGTTGTCTCCTCTGTCCCCAGAGAATGAGCATTCGGAAAACCACTTTCCAGAGCGGACCTGCTGTCCCATATGGCAGAGTTCCCCCGCCCCTCCTGTCCCTGGAGCTGAAATTGGACCTCAGGGTATTTGTTATAAAGACATAGCTGGTGTCAAAGTGGTTTCGATTAGGATTTTTTTCTAAAACGTTGCATGAAAACGATCAAATATGTACTTGCAGGGAGATTAAAGGCTCCCTCAAATACTTTTACACATATATATTAAATAAATATATTTATACGTACATATATATTCAGAACTATCTACACATACAGTATAATATATAACGTATAAAAATATGTTAAGTAACTAATGTAATCATGTAATATTAGAATTAGAGGTTAAATCTATACTAAACAGTGCACAATATGATGAAACCATATAATACAGATTCTATTTTAAATAATATATAAAACACACGGGCCATATATAAAATATAGACCACATATATTAACCAGAACGTCCTCCTCTGAAATCTCCAAGGTGCTGGAGCTCGGTCGGTATCACTGATCCTCAGCTCAGCACAGGGCACCTAAGAGGAAGGAGGGAGGCACACAACGGTTCCCCGGATGGTGGTGCCGCCACCCCGGCCCTTGACGCATCCCAGCTCCCCACACATCCAAGTGAGTTGGGGTAGATGTAAAGATTCCAAACGACCAACTCCTTATTGGAATAACGGAGTTAACAGACCATCTCCCACGGCGGTCAGACTCCAATGAGGGGGAGACACAAATTTCCTAAAGGAGGCCCGAAGGCATCCATTCCCACGATCACTGCAAGCCCTCAGCGTTTGGTGTCTGGTCCCGCGAGCGTAAACTGGAGTGCTCTTTCTTAGACACCTAAGACAACTTAAAGCGCCATCTTCCAACGTAGGCAATTTGTAAATTGAAACGGATCTTTATAAGCAAGACTTGAACGTTCCCGAGGTCCTTTAAAGTTGCGGTTAGAAAGGCGATTAAGAAACCCGAGGATGGGCTGCAGGGAAACGATTCAAAGCAAAGCAAAATGCAGTTAGAAATTTGATATTAACCGCGCACTCGCAAGTAATGCAGCCTAACGATCATGGAACATCGCTCTGCATGTGTTTACTCTTCTGGTGCTGGGGAAATAGAAGAAACTGACAGCGAAGTTACCCTAAAGAAATCACATCGTTTAAGTGGGGAAAGCATCTCAGGTGGCTTACTGGCAAACTAAAACAATGTGCATGGGAATTTGTTTTCTCCAGATTTACCCAGGAGCGGAACCTCAAAATCAATTGTCTGGAAGATGCGGTTGTGTGGTAAATGAGGGCGGTTTTCGATGGGAACGTGCGGTGCCCCTCCTCAGAACGGCCTCCGGACCCCAAGACCCTCTCCCGACCCCCAGTTCCCGGGTCGGAGGCCCCGGCGCACGCCGGGGGGAGCGCCTGGCTGCCGCGCCGTGCGCGGCCCCGGGGCGCGCCGCCGCGCCAGAGCTTTTATTTGCAGTCTCTTTAACTTTTCATTTCTGGTTCTCTTCCCTTCGAGCGCCCGGCCGCAGAGTGTTAGACAAGCCCTGTCGTCTGTGGGCTCTCACCTCAGAGTCAATATTATCTCAGATGGGCACAATAGACTGGAATGAAAAGCTAATATTGAACCAATGAGGTCCCTGCCCGCGCCGCCGCGATGCCACCCTTTGTTGCGCAGCCCCCGGCGAGCCGCCGGCGGCCGGGCTAAGCGGAGGGCGGCTGCGGTCGGGCCTCTCCGGGACCCGGCCGGGGTGTGGCGGGGTGGGGGACACCCGGGACCCAACCGAGCTTCGGACACCTGCAGGCCCCTGGAGGGACCTTCTCTCGGCCTCACCTCCAGCCGCCAGGGGCTTCGCGGGGTCTTGGCGGAAGCGGGGGCGCACCTTGGGTCCCTACGCCCAGACACGGAAGGGACGCAGATAGGGGAGCGGAGTGTGTCCAATCTCCGAGCGCTAGGGTCCCCTGAATGTGATTGTGGCGAGGGGCCATGCAGCTTCGGGGCCCTACCCAGAAGGCTCCTTCCCGACTGTCCCGGGGGTGGGGTGGGGGAGGGGGAAGGGCCTGGCCGCCGCAGCTGCCGCCTGTTCGTAAAGATCGCCAGGGCAGAGGCTGCGGGAGGCTGTCTCCTCAGAAAGGGGGAGGTTAGACCCTCTCTGTGTGCCTCTTCGGAAGCTCCCAGCCCCTGGCCACTCTTCTGTCCCCTGGCCAGCTCCTCGTAGGCTGGGCAGATCTAAGGAGGCAGTGATCGCTGGGCCAGGGACTTTCGGGACGCCTTGCTGGCTGCGAGGGGGGCTCAGGCCGCGCTCCCTGACGCCGGCGCAGGGCCGCTCTGCGGGTATCCCCGGAGGTCTCAGGGCCGCTTTGAAGAGCAACGCGAGGGTGCGGAGCACACGGAGTCCCGACCAAGACCTCCGAGTACTGCCCTGTCAGTTCCTCGGTTACTGGCCGCAGTGAGGCCGTCGACCCTCTGGTCCTAAACCCGGGGCTTGGGTCCGCAGGAGGCTACCCGGGAAGAAGTAAAAGGGCATGGGGCGAGGCCTAAGGTGGAAACAGTGGCCTGGAGGACAATGGTGGGCAAGTGGGTTCGAGGCAAGTGATGGAGTTACACGGTATGGGGCGCCTGGACGAGCCTCGCTGCGTGGGGTGGTTTGGACCCCGTCAGCCAGCGGCGTCTTCGCCACCACCTTTTCTCATTGGCTTGAATGCAGGGGTCTGGCGATGTTGGACTGCGGGGAGCTGGGGATGGAGGCGGGGCTGTCACAAGGCTCCTCGCAGAGTGACCTCTCTGAGCCTCGATTTTCTCATCTGGAAAATGGGTATCATGACTCCTTCCACACCAGATTATGAGGTTCACTGAGAACTGGGTGTGAGTAAACATGCCTTTAAAAGCGAAAATTCGTTACAGGGAGAGGAATTGTTCTTCTCAGTCTTCCTGACATCCTCCCCAAGTTTCTTGGCGAGCTGCATCGTCCAAGAGAAAAAGCCTCCAGTTTCTTTCCTCAAACGACCACGATCTTCTTTCTAAGCCCTAGTCCAGCCTCCAGAGTCCAGAAAATGGGGAAGTACAAAACTAAAAGATTAAGCTCCTGAGAGAGGGACTGGTGGGACGCCAGGGGTTCAGAAACTGCCCCTAGGTTCGAAGGTGGCTTGCCGCTGACAACCCCAAGGAGCTCCTTAAAGGACTGGACCCCCAGTTACAAGGCCTGCGACCGTTGGCAGGAGCAGAGCCTGAAACGAAAAGATGCCGGAGAAGGCGGAAGAAAAGCTGGCAGATGCGTCCCCAGCCACCTCCCATGCTAGTACCTGTGGCCCGCTGCAGGTCATCTTATGCGGCGGCAGGGAGCTCCGGGAAACAGACGGTGACCTTGTGGCCCAATGAAGCCAAAACTTTCGGGACTGTTGGAGGGGAGAGCGATAACACCACCCACCCATCAGCGGGAAGGGTGCAGAGGAGACCCGAGCTGTCTCCACCCCTTCCCGGGGAAGTCACCCGAGCAAGAGCGTCCTTCTTCCCTAATTCCTGCACTCCTGTGTCAGTCAGTCTGCCCCACGCCTGTCCTTGCTTGGTTTTTAGACTTTCATTCGAAGGCAGCCGAGGGAGAAAGCAACCGGGACTTCCTTTGATCTGTTTTCTTGCTTTCATTAGTGAATCGGGACAGCCTGTGTGTTGAGAGATTGACGAGTTTCAACGTGGTGAAGGAAGTAAATTCGATGGTCAAGCCCTGCGTGGCTTTACGCCTCAGTGCGGAGTTCCTGGCTCTGAAACGTCGGCTCTCAAAACGGTTGGATCTCGGAGACCCACACGCTGGCAGCCTCCTGATAACATCCGGAGAAGGATAGCACCTGGTTCCTGCAGTCGTCTGGGGCAGCTGAGGCCTGGACCAGGGTCCAACCCTCCCAAGAGGGCTCAGTCTCCCCAGTGGACGCTTGATCAGTTATGCACGGGTTTCCAACGAACCCCGCTCGGATTCCACGGGCCTCACTTCACTGGAGGTACCAACTTGCGCCGGGACAGATACGGGTCCGCGCGCTCCAGGAGGAAGGGGCCGGTCACCCTGACCAGCGGCCGCTCAATCCGGCTGATCATTAATCGCTATCTCAGCAATAACCACCAGGGAGTCTTCGGCCGGCCACGAGGGGGCAAGAAGTTAGGAGAGCTGCACCCCGAGACCCCAGCTCTTCGGACTCTACCCAAGCTGGAGCCAGCGCAGGCCAGAATGGGCCCGTAGTCAGGCCGCAGGATCTAGGACCTGACGCATGATGCTGTGGCCTCATTTGCGCGGTATCCCCGTGGCACAGGTGATCACGGCCTCATCGTCCTTTTTAGAACAGAACCCGTCCCCCTTTCCTTGCACCCTTCCGAAGGAAGCCCGACTCGGGGTGGAGCTGGAATTCTAGCGTGGGTGGTGAACTCTGAAGCGGAGAGCTGCTGGAGGGAGGAGGGACGCATTTCCAAGTCGTCTTCTCTTCCTCTGTGGTCAGTGAGTCTACTTTGACTTCCCCGCCCGGCTCAGACTGCGGTCGCGGGAAGGTCTTGGCAGTGGGGCACAACCCCGGCGCTCCCGGGCGCATCGGGCTCAGTCGCTCGCGGGGATGCGGCCAGCGCCCGGCCCCCGCCACTAGGCGCCGCTGCGCGCACGCGGATACACGTCCCGGGTCGCCGCGCCTGCCCAGCGAGCGGCCTCTAGGGAGGACACCAGAAAGGGATTTGCCGTCATGACGATTAAAAAAAAAAAATGTTTTTAGGACATTAAGTTTTCTCTTAGTTTTACCGCCGTCCTATGCATTCGGAGAGGCTGGGTGACTGGGAATCACCGTGGGTTGGAGGAATTCTTAACCGGGTCCCGAGGATCTCCCCATCCCGGGACACCTTTCGCATGCCTTGGGCCCGGGAGAGGGCTTACCCTCCACGGACGTCCGCGCTTCTCGCGTTGCCTGGCTGGCGCACAGTGCAGCCTCACGATAGCGGCTCACCGGGAGGGTCCTAACCGCCGCGACCTAGATTTAGCAGAGTGCAGCGGGTATGCGGGACGTACGAAGTCATGGCCTGCCATTACTATTTGATGAACTATAACTGTGCCAAGCATTAGCTCACTTACTCCCCTCAAACAACTGTTAAGATATTGGTATTTCCTTTTCAGTGAGGAGAAAACCGAGGCTCAAGAAGGTAAAGGTCACACAGGTAGTGACCCAGGCAGCACCTGGGTATCTCTCCGGGGTTGCATAAAGGTATGCATCCACCCCAGTTATCAAACAGGCCTAGCACCAGCTGGGGGAGGGAGAAGCACTGCTGTTTGCTCCTGCAAAGGTACAGGGCCTGGTGGGAAACTCAGAGCAGATGGTATGGGAGATGACCAGAAAGCTCTGCCCTTTGATGTCTCCCGCTAGCCGGGAGTCCAAGCCTCTCTCACTCCCAGGGTACCCCTAGAGAAGCCCCTGGCCTTTGGAGGAGCATGGAGGGGAGCATGGCAGGAGTGTGAGAAGAACAGCAGCTTATATTTGTACAGCTTTATTGTTCAGTCTTGAAGTCCAGCAAGAAGCCCTGGAGGTGGGTAGGTAATGATAATAACAGCAATATCAAGGACAGGAACTTACTTTTATTATAGCTCATTCATTATATACTGGACACTACGCATGTTACTTGGCTTATCTCGTTGAACAACCTCAAGGGCCAAGATATTATTATTTATCTCGAGTTCACAGAAGAGATAACAGGCTTAGAGAGGTTAGGTAACTTGCCTAAGGTCATCCAGGCCTGACTTTGGGGGTGGGGGTCAGTTTTATACTAAGGTATAACTTACATACAGGAAAACTCACCCTTTGTTGTGTACAACTCTGTGAGTTTTTAAAACACAGATGTGTAACTGCCACCACAGTCAGGAAGTAGAAGGGTTCTATCACTCCCTAAAACAGGCCGGCCTCCTGCCCTCCACGGCCTCGCAGGCAGCATTGGCCGTGATCTTACAGATGACAAAATGGAGGTTGGGAGAGGTTGTGGTGTTGCCCAAGATCGCTCAGTCAGTAAGTGACAGATCTGAGACTTGAACCTTCATCATGTGTCTGCTAGTTCAGCTGCCTGCAGAGTGTAGATTCCGAAATCTACAGAGCACAACCCTCATCGGGTGGGGATGTGCAGATTGGGAGCCCGTTGCTCTAAGATGGAGCCTCAGGAATCCCCTCACTTCCCACTGCTCACACCGGTACTTAGCCCAGCACCCACCCTTCCAGAGCAGCTAGGGAACAAAGAGGGGCCGCATTCTGGAAGGCTAAAGAAGCCACAAGTAAAGAGAATGGCAGCCGCTGGGTCCAAGGAGCAGAGTCTAGAGGCAGCTCAGGGTCCGAGTCCAGACTAGGTTGCCCAGCGCCTTGGTGCGCCTCTGCCCTCCAGCCTGGTTAATGAGTTACTCTCCTAGTTAATTCCCCTGCACGTCGGAGCCTGGCAGAGCGAACCTTTCCAAGCTCCTCGGTCCCGGCGCATGAATTAGCATAGATTACTCCGCTTCCAGGGCTTCCGCGTGCGGCCCCTGACTCGCTAGAAACCCGCTTCTTCCTCGTGGGGGCCCGGGAGAGGCTTGGGGCCAGCGGCGAACAGGCGTGTCCCACTGCCGCCAAGAAGGCAGCCACCAGACTCTCTCAGCCTCGCCCACCTGCCAATAACTAGAGCCCTTTGGGGGTAAAGCTGGCCCCCTTATGGCAGTTTGCAAGAGGCGGGTGGCCTGCTTCTTGGACGCTGGGAGCAGCCTGGGCCCTCTGCCCCGGCCGACTGTCCCTGCCTCGGGAGGGAGGCTGAGGGTCTGGGCTCCAGACTGCTCACTTCATTAGGACACTCTCCAGACACATCTTGGTCAAAACAGGAGAAAGTGTTTAAGGTGGTACCAATAACACTTTAGTGTTCAGCCTGAGAGTTTAGAAGAGGGGAAACTATCACACACCATGGCGGGCCTCATCCCACCTCCCAGACCCTGCATGGAGGCCCTTTGCCTTCGAAGTCATCTACTCTCATACCCCCAGCCAAGATCACTAATACTGACTGTGCAATAAGGTCATTCCCTGCCCTGCAGCCAGGGTGGGGCTTTTAGTGCCCTCAGTTTCCCACTTGTAGTCTAAGGCTGAGTTTGGAAGGCCTGGCCTGTGGGCGAGCCTGAATCTTCAGCCCTCCTGGGAATCCTTCCGTGGAGAAAGGGGTCCTCCTCCACTGGCTCCAGGATCGGGGATCTACAACCCACCTAAATTGGGTATTTCTTTCTGGGAACCAAAGGCTGACCTCTACCTCCACCCCAGACTAGCTGGCTAGCGCAGCCCAAAGACTGCCACTTTTCCTGGTGGCTCCATGCTCCCTGTTGGCCTGGGCACAGTGGGGCTTGTGTCCCTACAGCCTATCTGAGGGAAGGATTTCTGAATCGGGGACAATATTTTTGGAGGTCCATGGTTCAGGACCCAGGGAGATACTAGTTAAAATGCAACCCACCCCAAGAGGCTGGATCGAGCACCCTGTATCCTTGGGCCTGGGGGAAAGCATGGGGGGATGCCACAAAGCAAGGCTGAGAGAACCCGCTAAGGGTGAAAACCCAGCCAAGACCCCTGCCCAGAGCTGGAGTCAGAGAGCAGAAGCCTGAGGTAGGGGCAGGCTTCTTGGGGCGTGAGTATAGAGCTGAGGGCCATGCCTGTCTCGTGTGTGGAAGTGTGTATGTGTGTGTGCCCTGGGAAGCTTGGGGGAGGCAGCACGCATGATCTCTGCTGGGTCCTCACTAAGATCAGGTGCCCAGACAACACCAGAAAACACACTCCTGACTCCTCTCTTGCCTGGAGTGTTTTCCGAAAGGGGTTTTGGATCCTCCTCCCATCCAACCCCCCCCACCACCAACACAGACTATGCCTGGAATAAAGAAGAAATTGACACAAACATAAATACACAGCACATGAAACCACAGAGGACGGGGGAGACCCTAGGGCAGGGAGAGGGTCGCTGGGAAAGCAGGGGCACATGTCCCCAGACCTGGGGACCTTTGACTGATGAATCTGGTGGCACTGAAGCCTGACTTACAGGACTTCCCTCTTCTCCCCCTCCCAATCGACATTTTTTTGGGTCTCACGGCAACCTCATCACCAAACACAGGCATTTCTTCATCCTTAAGCGAAGTGACATGGGCCTCCAAGTAAGAGATTTAAAGGATGCCAGATTTTTAAAAAAATCATTAATTGTAAACGTGCAAAATACCTGCTGGTACTTCACTTTAGAAGAATGTAATTGGCGAAAAGAAAAAAAAAGGAAAAAAGAGGCGGCTGATGAATAGATAATAGATCTTTAACCACCAATAAACAGAGAGCAGCGCCAGCAGCCTGGGGGATGTGATCATAATTATGCCGCAGCGTAAGCCAATGGGGACGAGGGAACTCGGCCCTAAAATCATCCTAAAACCGAAGGCAAGCTCGAAAATGCGGACACGGCCTGGGACTGGAGAAGCGATCCTCACTCCCTAATCGCAAGCCCTGGGTTTGCACAGCAACCCGCCCCTAGGACGACAGATGGCAGAATAATAATAGAAATAGTGATGATGATGATGATGATGATAATAATAATAGCAATAATAAGAATGATAACAACACTAACAAAAATAATAACGACAACGTAACGGTAATAGTAGTATCACATCAGCCTCTCCCTTGACCTTGGACCCCCATTCCCAGATATTGGGACCCCCAGTTCCCAAAAGAGCTGTTTGGGGGAAGGAGATGAGCACCCTCCCAGAGAGGAAAATAGAGAGCCTGTGGGCAAGTTGGAAGCCCACCGCCAGGGCAGGGTCGTCCACTCCGGTCTCAGCTTGGAAACGAACGGGCCGAGTCAAGGATCGTGAACTCAGGGACCCTGGGACCTAGAGGCTACGCGTGGTCGGAGGACCCCCATCCCCGGCCAGACTCCCTCCTCACCTGGGAAACCTCCGGGAGCTTAGCTGGGGGTGGGAATTGGTCTAACCCAACGGCTCCGTTAGCCCTCGCCGGGAACCAACCCCTGCTCGCTTACCCTCGAGTGCTCCCGGGGCGATTCCAGCTCCCCTGACCCGCGCCCGCGGGGGGCAGCAGCGGCATAGCGCTAGGCGCGAGGAATATGTGCATCAGTGTGTCCGTCTGTCCCCCCAGCTCGGGCTCAGCAGGCTCGGGATCCAGGGGGCCGCAGCAAAGGCGGCGCCGCTCGGGGACTCTGCAGGGACCGGGGTGCCCCGGAGGGAATGGTGCTGGTGGAGAAGTAGGCGGTGGCTGAGGGGGAGGAGGTGGGGAAAGAGGAGGAGGAAGAAGAGGAGGAGGAGAAGGAGGAAGAGGAGGAGGAGAAGCCAAAGGAAGAGGAGGAGGCGAAAGAGGAGAAGAAGCCGCCGCGGGCGCCGCGGGAGCAAGTGAGCTAGGAGCGCGCGGCGACGGCGCCGAAAGGCCGGGCGGCCTGGCGGGCGCAGGAGGCACGGCCGAGGCAGCGGCGCCGACTCCGTTCCACTCTCGGCCCGGATCCAGGCCTCCGGGTTCCCAGGCGCTCGCCTCCTTCTGACGCACTTTAAAGAGTCTCCCCCCTTCCACCTCAGGGCGAGTAATAGCGACCAATCATCAAGCCATTTACCAGGCTTCGGAGGAAGCTGTTTATGTGATCCCCGCACTAATTAGGCTCATGAACTAACAAATCGTTTGCACAACTTGTGAAGAAGCGAACACTTCCATGGATTGTCCTTGGACTTAGGGCGCCCTGCCCGCCTTTTGCAGAGGAGAGAAAACTTTTTTTTTGCCTCCCCCGAGAAACTTCCCCCCCTCCCGCCTCTAACTTCGATCCCCCCCACGCCATCTCGCAAAAAAAAAAAAAAAAAAAAAAAGAAAAGAAAAACAAAAGAAAAAAAAGAAAAAAAATTACCCCAATCCACGCCTGCAAATTCTTCTGGAAGGATTTTTCCCCCTCTCTCCAGGTTGGGCGCGTTTGGTGCAAGATTCTCGGGATCCTCGGTGTTGCCTCTCCCTCCCCCTCCCCCCTTCTTTCCTTCTTCCTTTCCTTTCCTTTCCTTTCTTTCTCCCTTTCCTCCCCCACCCCCACCCCCACCCCCACCCCCACCCCCACCCCCAACAAACAAGTCCCCAATTCTCGTCCGTTCTCGCCGCGGGCAGCGGGCAGCGGGCGGCGGAGGCAGCGCGCCGCGGTCGCCGGGAGCTGGGAGCCCCGGGCGCCCGCTCCTCGGCGCAGCATGTTCCAGCCGGCGCCCAAGCGCTGCTTCACCATCGAGTCGCTGGTGGCCAAGGACAGTCCCCTGCCCGCCTCGCGCTCTGAGGACCCCATCCGTCCCGCGGCGCTCAGCTACGCCAACTCCAGCCCCATAAACCCGTTCCTCAACGGCTTCCACTCGGCCGCCGCCGCCGCCGCCGGCAGGGGCGTCTACTCCAACCCGGACTTGGTGTTCGCCGAGGCGGTCTCGCACCCGCCCAACCCGGCCGTGCCCGTGCACCCGGTGCCGCCGCCGCACGCCCTGGCCGCCCACCCCCTGCCCTCCTCGCACTCGCCACACCCCCTCTTCGCCTCGCAGCAGCGGGACCCGTCCACCTTCTACCCCTGGCTCATCCATCGCTACCGATATCTGGGCCACCGCTTCCAAGGTACGTGCCACGTCGCGGGGCTGCAGCGCTCTGCAGCCCGCACTGCCCTCGGCCTGCTCTGGGTGGGCGCCCGGCAAGGCCTGGATGGAGGTTCCTCCGGTTCGCCCGCCCGCGCGCCGCGTTTGGAAACTGGGCGGCGAGGAGCCGGGCACGGTCCCTAGTCTCCGAGCTGCGGCCGGTTTGGGGTCTGGCCGCGGCCGCTTGACCCTTTAGAGAAGGGCGCAGACAGAGGAGTTGTCCCCAAATGCTCTCGGGTCGAGGCAGGCTTTCCTAGCGTGCTACGAGTGCCGGCCGCCAAGGAATCCGTGGCCCGCGGGGGTCCCCGGGTTCTCTGTCTTCCCGGCGATGCCCTCGCCGCCCTGGCTCCGAGGGGCGCGGACAGGGCCCAGCCACCAGGTTCGCTCTCGACTGCGTTCGACCCTGTTTACCATCCACTCCGCGCCCCTGCATCCTAGACCTGCAGCTTCTCGGTCTCTGACCCTCTTCCGGCGGCGAAGAGACCCTCGCGTCCCCAGAGCACAGTCTGGGAGTTTGTTTTATCCTGCTTACTCTGGAGGCTCAGGCGGGGCGGGAACCCTCGCGGGTAGGAGCCTCCGAGGCTCAGGACTCTCGCCGTGACCTGCTCAGTTCGGGCGCCGAGCGGCCACGGCGAAGGCAGGTTCGGTCTGGTTTTTGTTTTTCTTTTAAAAGAAATGAACCGGGTCGGAAGACGGGCTGGAGGAGATCTGTTTGGGTGTTTTCCTTTCTTGCTATTTTTTGGATTTGTGTGTGTGTGGGGGGGGGTGGGGGTGGGAGTGGAAGGAGAGTTAAAACTCCAGAAAAAGGGGCAAGTAATTAGTTTAGCGATCCGAGCGGGGAAAAGACCTACCTCCCGAGGCCGCTGATCAATACCCAGCGGCTTGCCCATTCATTAACCCTTGGCGTTCCTGCCAGAGCCTAGAATGGGGTAGATTCCCGTCCTCCATAATTAAAGAAACCAAACCAAACAAAAACAACGTTTTACTCTTATTCCCAGACCGGAGTTGCCTCCATCCCTGCCTGGATTAGAGGTTTCTTTGGGTTTTGGTGAATCGATTTCCCACCCTAAGGAGAGAATCCGAAACTCTCTGGCTTTGCTCGAAAAGTTTAGGGTTCCCTTTCCTCATTCTCTGGCAGCCACGCTCTTGGTCCCCACGCCAGGCCTGGAGTAGCCAGGATCTTCTGGGGCCGCGGACAGTTCCATCGGGTGACCGCAGCTCCGTACTCCCCGGCTTTCGATGCCTTCGCTCGAGTCTCCTAGTTCTCTGGAGCAGGGCAGCGGGAGAACGGGGCCTCGGGAGGCAGCGGCGGCAGAAACACTGCGCACCCGCCGGCGAGATTTCGGTCTAGGCCGGGCTGCAACGACACGCCCGGCCTCTGCACTTTTCCGGAGGAGAAAGACTTAAGTACTTTAAAAATAAGTCCCCGAGAAAACTCTAGGATAGCGGTTCGTCGCCTCTTCGCCGCTCACCCCCGGGGCAAAGTTCTACCAGAGGTTAGAAAGAAGAGACAGACGTTTCTCTGGGTCCAGGGCGCCAATCCCCGGGCCCTGCCTTGCCGCCCCTTCCTCTGTCCCGGGCGCCTGTTGCGGAAGTGGCGAGGCTCGTGGGGCCCGGGCGGCTGCAAAGCCCGCAGAGGTCAGGAGCCTTGGGACTCGACCCGCCGGGACAGCTGCTGCTGGGTGCTGCACAGCTACGGCCCCGGCGGAGCGGGCCAGACAGCTGGAGCGGTGTTCCCTTCGCGCGTGTGGAGGGCTCTGGGTCCCCGTGGGCCGGGCCGCACGGGCTACGTACGCGGAGGCCCTGAGCGCTGTGCCGGGTCAGCCCGGCTCGGGAGAAGCGCGCGAACCTGGCCAGGATAGCCCCCTTTAATGGGACTTCTGTTGTGTCCCCCGTAGGGAACGACACAAGTCCGGAGAGCTTCCTTTTGCACAACGCGCTGGCCCGCAAGCCGAAGCGGATCCGAACCGCCTTTTCCCCGTCCCAGCTTCTGAGGCTGGAACACGCCTTCGAGAAGAACCACTACGTGGTGGGCGCAGAGAGGAAACAGCTGGCGCACAGCCTCAGCCTCACGGAAACTCAGGTGAGCGGGCCCAGGCGCGGCAACCGCATCCCAAATCTCTGGACACACGCAGCCCGCAAAGTGCGGAGGGCTTTCGGCAAACAGTCCGGGAGCTGGTTCCACGCCCGGGCTCAGGATGTGTAAGTTTTGAGGTGCTCTTGGCTTCCCTGGGCTCCAGCACGGGACTGTAGGAGATGACCCGCCCGAGGCTCTGGTGGGGCGGGCGGAGACGGGCTGAATTGCTCTTTCTGTGCGGCTGGGCTGGCCTTGCAGCTCCTGGCTAAGATACCTCTGCACTTTCGGTGAGACTTTCGGTGGGAGTCTGGGGTACGCGGCTGGGATCCAGGAAGGAGAGTGCCGCGGGGTTTTGGGGTGTTTGGGGCTCTAGGCTGGAGAGAGAGCTGAGAGTGGGTTAGGGCGAGCTCTGTGCACCGGGGGCTCAAGGCTCACAGCGACGGCTCCAGTTATTCCCCTTGAGGGGATCGGAGAGTCAGACCGCCGAGCCGGCATCCTGGGTGCGTCCCTAAATCCGAGAAACAGAGCTAGAAGTCTTCGGGAGAGGAGCTGCCTCAGGGGGCAGACCCTTCCTGCGCAACAGGGTCCCGAGGCGGCCAGGTTCTGGCCTGTCCCGGGGCGAGGAGGGGGCTTAGGGCTACAGTAGGCGCTACTGTACGCGGAGCCTCAGGGCGGGGTCAAAGTTCCCGGCAAACAGTAACATTTTCGGGCAGATTAAGTTGTAACACTTTTCCTGGGAGGCGCAAAGAGGTCGAGGCTTTTGTTTTAAAACGTCCCCGCGGACAAAACCGAGGAGGGCCTCGCGGGTTGGTGCGGGGCCCGGCACAAGGCGCGGCCCGGCTGATTTCTCCTGGATCGCCGAGTCGGCCGTGGTCTTTGTCCGCCTCGCTGCCCACGCTGCCTGGAGCCTTTGTGTGCGTGTCAAGCCCCGAGCGCACCGACGCGCGCCTTGGGCGAGCGCCGGGGAGAAATGAACCGTCCTCCCCCTCAATTAGCAAACTCAAAGCAAATTAAACTCAGCCGTGTTCCAGCTCGGCTTTTTCATGGGGGCACTTTGGGGGATTGGGGGCATCCGGGGAGAGCAAGCCGGGACCTGGGCCTGCCGACTCAAAGGAGAAAGCGGAGCGGACTTCAGGGGCCTGGGGTGCTGCTAGTAGAATGGGACAGCCCTGGTGGCATGGGAGGTGCAGTCATCACCATGTTCCTCACCTGTACCTCACCGCTGAGAAGCTTGGGCAGTGTTACTGTCTGGTATGGTCACTGTATGGGGCCCCATCACCGGGTTCCCCAGGGACTGGTCGGGATACCATGTGAGCCCCACCTCACTGCTCCCCAGATTTCTAGCAGCGCTCCGAGGAGGCCAGGCTGCCGGCCCCGCCCTGGTGGGAAGTGATGTGATGGGGTGAGAGCTTGGCCCTGGACTGTCCTGGGGCTGTTCAAGAGGAGGACTGAGGGGCTCTTCCCTTCTCTTTCACAGTTTTTCTCTTACTTCCCCTTTATCTCACGGTCTTTCAGAAGCTTTCACTTTTGAGCCTCTTTTCCTAGCTGAAAAGATACAGCTGGGTTGGTCCCCAGGGCTGTGCACCCCATCATCCCCCCCACCGCTTTCCCCCAGCACCCCCCCCCCCACACACACACAACTGCTTCTGCTCTCACCTGCAAGAGTACTGGGCAGAGAGGGGAAAGCTCAGGCCAATCTTGACTGCCTACCCAGGGCCCAGGCTTTGCCGAGGAGGCGCTATATTTAGGCAGCGGCTGTGGGAAACTGGCAGAAAATAGAAAGCACATTCGGCCCTGCAGGAGCTGCAGCAGTGGGAATGAGATCTTCCCTGCACTAGTTAGGTAGAGGGAGTCAGGGATGTGTCTCTTTTAATTTTCCCTTATTTATAATTTTATAGGGGTTTCCCAGTGTTTGCCAGGCTTTTGCACTTAGTGGGATGTGGGTGTCCCGAGCAGGGCAAAGTGAGAAGGGGACACTCTGCACTCTGGGCCTCGGGGCCAGGGGAAATGTGCTCCAGGAGGGACAGAAGGGCAGGGAGCCAGCCTTCTCTCCGGCCCCAAGATAGGAGCTCTGTTCCCCAAGGGGAGGCCGTGGGGAGGTCGGCTAATAGGACACGCAGCTGGGGTACTGGATTTTCGTAGTCTCAGTCCCAGGTCCGGGCCAGGCAAAAGAGGAAGAGGTAGGACGGCGCTGTGCAGGAACTATAACGCGCCCCATCTGCCTCTCCTGCAGGTAAAAGTATGGTTTCAGAACCGAAGGACGAAGTTCAAAAGGCAGAAGCTGGAGGAAGAAGGCTCAGATTCGCAACAAAAGAAAAAAGGGACGCACCATATTAACCGGTGGAGAATCGCCACAAAGCAGGCGAGTCCCGAGGAAATAGATGTGACCTCAGACGATTAAAAACACAAACAGAACCCCTCAGAAACGGACAACACGGAGCAAAACAGAGACAGGGAGAGGAGGGGAAGAAGAAAAAACCCTACAAAACAAAAACAAACCACACACACATTCACGGAGAAGGGGAGAGGGAGTCAGAGAGAGGGGCGGCGCGACGCAGACGCTGGGCGGCAAGAGCGCGGGGTCCTGATCCGAGGCCGCGCCGAGATGGCAGAGGACGGAGGCTCCTTGATGAACACGCAACCCTTGTCTGAAGAGGCAGCTTGTGAGACACAGACAGAGACAGACAGAGAGAGAGAGAGAGATCCAAAGGTGGCAAAGCCGAAGGCGCTCTGACAAGGGGAGCTGTCAGTCAAAGGCCAAACCAGCGAGACAAGATGATTGGCAGGTATTCCGGTTATCTCGCAGTCCGATTTTTAAAAAAAATGATGATGATAATCATAATGATAAAAGAAAACCCCCAACCAGGCACAGGACTTTTTATTTTGCACTTCGAAGTGTTTTTTTCCCCAATCTTTAAAAGTAATCAGTGATAATAACCGTTGGGATTCCACATCCAGCCCCATCCCACACCTGTTCAAAAACTTGAATTGCATGTAGCAGTTGTTGGGCGAATGGTGTCTTAAGACAGAAAGTGAATTGTAATTTTCTTTTCCTTTTAAAGACAGGTTCTGCGTGCTTTTTATTTTGATTTTTTTGCAAGAAATGTGCAGTCTGTAAACACTTTTTGATACCTTCTGACGTCAAAGTGATTGTGAAAAAAGCTAAATGAAGTAGGCTCAGCGATAGCGATCCTCTTTCAGAGAAATGGGGAGCAGGATGGGGGGCTGGGGGTGGAGGGGGAGGGTGCCCACAAGAGGAGTCAGGACTTGTACTGGGAAAAAAAACCCTAAATTAATTCTATTTCTTGGACATTCCTTTCCTAACATCCCAAGGCTTAAAACCACAAACTAAACTCCTTTTAGTGGTTGAAGGTATTGGCCGAGTTCAACCATTTGCCGTAAATAAAGGCCATTCCAAACTTTCAATCTATCTGTTGCAAAGACTGAAGGACTGTAGTTAGCGGGGATGATAAGTGTGGCCAAGAACACGGCAGCAAGTTTTCAAGCACTGAGTTTCTATTCCAAGATCATAGACTTACTAAAGAGAGTGACAAATGCTTCCTTAATGTCTTCTATACCAGAATGTAAATATTTTTGTGTTCTGTGTTAATTTGTTAGAATTCTAACACACTATATACTTCCAAGAAGTATGTCAATGTCAATATTTTGTCAATAAAGATTTATCAATATGCCCTCAGAGTAGTTGTCTTGGGAAATTGAAGTGAATTCTTGAGAAAAGTATCTCTTTGAGTGTGGTCCTTCCCCAACTAGGCTCAAGAAGCCCAGGTTCCCCACCCACAAAAGGGCCAGACTGATGGATTCTCGGGCATGTTAAAGAGAGAAGAGGGTGGAAAAGGGAGAGGATTAGGAAAACTTAAGTCCTTCAGAAAAGGGATGGGAGAAAAGTTTTCCATCCAGACCTCTGCCCACTGCACGGCCTAAAGAGGGAGTTTAATTTGAATTTCAGGTTAAAAATCCTTACTACTCTTAACCTCTAGTTATTTAAAAAACTGGACATATATAGTTATGCATTGAAGAGTATTCCCCCAGGATTGGGGAAAACACTTAGCAGAATCAGGAGCCTGGGACTTTTTAAACTGTGTTTCTGACTTCAAACCCCAAAGCACTATTCTCCTTCTCCCTCTCTCTCCCTTTCCCTCCCTCCCTCCCTCCCTTCCTTCCTTCCTTCCTTCCTTCCTTCCTTCCTTCCTTCCTTCCTTCCTCCTTCCTTCCGTCCCTCCCTCCCTCCCTCCCTACTTTCCTTCCTTCCTTCCTTCCTTCCTTCCTTCCTCTCTCTGGCCCCAATCTGACAAAGGTGAGGGGATGAGCCCAAGGGCCTCAGCAGCCTTATAAGGCAAGCGTTTTGAGAAACCTTCAACTCTCAATTTTAACATTAAAGAAAAAGTTGTACCCAGTCTTGGAGGAAACTTAGCTTTTCTCCCCCCCCTTCCCCCTTCTGGGGGTACGAGGTTGTTTTTGCATGCTTCATTTGCTTCTTATCCTGATAGGCTGCATTAATCAGTTTTATTTCCATTGATAGAGAAACCTCGTCTGTTCTGTTCGAGCTACAAAGCGTCCTGCGAGCTTTTGTGAAAGTGCAAATCAGTTTAAGCAATTATCATACCAGGAATATGAAGGGGAAAGAGGAGGCCTTGCCCAGTGGTCTCCTTTAATCTCTTAATCCACGGATCCAGGGGGGCTGCCTGGACATAATTTAGGACAATCTCCCCACCCTTTACACTGTGATAAGGCCAAGTTACAATGCAGGGCGAAAATACAAGCTTTGTTAACATCCTGCCTTGAAAAGTTAAGATTAGACATTCCATGCACGTGTGGGGACTATAGGGCACTATGGAAATTTTTCTTTCTTTTTTCCCCCTCCCCTCCTCTCTTCGAAAGTAGAATTCATTCTTGGCCTCTCTCCCTCTTTTTCCCCTTTATCTCTGCCTTTCTCTCCTTTTTTCTCCCTCTCTGTTTCTCTGGAGAACCCTGGCTGTTTATGGTGCATTTCCAGGCAGACTCCTTGGGAAGGTGTGGGTGTAGTCGGGGAGACTCCACTGCCCGAGGATTCTGGGGCGAGAGGGGACACAGGCTTGCCTCTCGAAGGGACAGGTGCTGTCCTGTGTATCCTGGAAACTCAAGTGGGGTTTCCAGTCACTTGGACAGTGGGACCTCTGTGACCAAGAGCTCTCCCAAGTGTTTTGCAGTCCCTGCTACAGCATTGCTGCACCTCTTTCTTTTAAGCAAGTTACCTTTTCCTTCTATCCACTTCGCCAAACCCAGAATGCCTCAAACACAGAGCACAGACCTGTTAAAATTCAGACTAGCCTTTCCTGAAGAAAATTTCCCATCTTGATAAAAGGCTTACTTCTGCAAGAACCATATACTTTTTTTTTTAAGTACAAGAAAGGGGGAGGGTGATGGTTTTTTTTTTTTTTTTGTAAATGTCCTATGTAGTGTAACAGCAATAAAATCATCAGAGAATACTATTAGCTTTGGAAAAAAAAAAAACCTAAAAGCTTTATTACAAACCAAGCTTTGAAAATAGGGGGGATTAGGCGGCTGAAAGGGTCCCACAATGGTAAGAAGAAAAGGTTTCATGCTAATGAGGTTAATGCCCTTTGTATCTCGGGCCGCCACATCTTCATTACGCGCTATCTCTGGCTGCACGGAGCGGCTCAGAGAGCCGCAATCCACTCCAACGCCCCCCTTCCCGGCCCAAAGAAGGATTTGATAGCAGCTCTGTTCAAACTAGATAATTATATCTTTTCAAGTCGGAATTAAGATAAAGAAAGTGAAGCAGAGGCGGCTCGCCTTGATCCACTGCAAACAAATTTGGCGCACTTTCGAGTCCTTCCCCCGCCTCAAAAAGGCTGGACAGTCAGCTTATTAGCCGCTCGTTTGCTTTATTAATTCATCTATTTAAAGTGGCAGGATTAGAGCGTCTAATGTGGACGCGGGCTGCCGTGGCGCTGAGGAATATAAATATTTGCGAGATGCCATCCCACGATGACTATCTGGGCGCGGGGCGCGGGGCGCGGGGCAGGGTGCGGGGCGCGTGTGCCTTGTGGCTGCGTCCCCGTCACAGTGCGCGCGTGCTGGGCTGGAGCCCCTTGGGCAGGGAAGCGTGGGAGCTGCGTGCCGCAGGCCTGTGTCCTCCCTCGTGGTACATGGGTGCCAGGCCTAGATGACCCTGGCAGGGTTCAATGGGCATCGAGGGTCAGGTTCTGCGTTCCTCCCTACACATGGAACTGCACGCATGTTGCCTTGTGTCTTGCCTGTTACCCCGAATGGAGATGTAGGTTACACGTTTGATCCATGACCTACTCCCTTCTTGATTACTTGTGGGCCTTCCCTGTGCGTTCGCCTGACCGAGAGGCTTGGGTTCTCAGTTTGCATTTCCCTGAGAGAGTGAAACGGAACGTATAACCCAAGTGTGCCTGGGCTACATTCTCCTTCCTGAGAGGTACACGTGGGTTCCGCGTGCGTGTCTCATTTGGGGTCCAGTTCCTCAGCGCAGCAAAGGGCCAGGTAGGCGTGGGCGGAGGGGTGGGGGTGGGGGGCTCTGTTCAAGGTACCAGAAACTCCTGAGGTGGGAAGCTTCGGACCTCCGGGTACTTACTCCTTTCTGCCTCTTGTCTGAGTGTCCGGTGCCCCCAGCTCACTCCAACTCTGTTCCCGGCAGCCTAGCGCAGCCCGAGCGGGAGCTTTGGCGGCGGCCCGGAACCTGCCGGGCCACTTTTGTGCTAGGGGCGGATTGTGGCGGGCGGAGAGGCGCACCAAGCGGGCCCGGCAGAAAGGGGGCTCGGGCCTGCGCGCGGCCTTGGAAACCTCGGTTCCTCCCCGTCCCCGCCTCGAGTCGCAGGGAACAAAGTCTCGGACGCGCAGGCCGATTGGGGAGGGACTCTGGCGGGTCGGAGGCCTCGCCCGGGGCCCCGCGCCGCGGCTGGGGGCATCTGGGCGAGGCTCCCCGCATGCGGGCAATTGCAAGTCGGACTAAGGGTGTGGATGTGAGTTAGGGAGAGGCTGTGCTTGTGGGTTTGTAGAGGTTGAGTGTACCAGTGAGGTCTGTGGAACAGTTGTTTGCGTGTCTGAGCCAGGATTTCGGTCAGGATGTGTAGGTGCTAATTGTGCTAACTGCGTGCGTTAGAGGCTGAGAGGCCGGGGCTACTTGTGTAGATTGTGAGTGTCAAGGTGTCCAGCTTTCCTTGTGCATCTAGATTGTATTGAGTTAGGGCAGGAACGTGCAGCTGCGCGGCTGTAATTAGAGTGCTTATAAAGGTGTAGAAATGCAATTGTGTAAAGAAGTTGTGTGCGAGAGTCTGGTCGCTGTGAGCCGGCTGCAGTTGTGGATCTCAGAGGATGGGAATGGCCTCAGAGTGTGCGACAGGCGGGAACATTTCTCCGTGTTTGGGTGGGAGTCCCCTGTGATGGCGTCCATGCCGGCAGCAGGGCAGCATATGTGTGTGTGTCTCGGGATCTAGACGTGTGTGTCTAGTGAGAAGGCTCGGGTTCGGTTATTGTTTCGCAGCGCACCACTCGCTCCGGAGTTTGGCAAACAGCAGACGTTTTTTTTTGTTTGTTTTTTTTTTTTGGTAACCGCATTTTTCCCAGGCCGGCCCTTCTTATTCCAGCAATCAGCGTTTGGTTTACTTGGGTGCCGCCTCAGAGCAGCGGCAGGCCGGGCGGGAGAGGAAGCGGGCCTGCAGCGTTCGGCCGCGGTGCCTCGAGGCCGAGTTGCGGGACCGCGGGCGCGCCTAGCCTGCCGCTCCGCTCCTGCGTACGCCGCTCGGCCGCCGCATTTACTTCCCCCTACCAGCCCCTCAGCGAGGGGGAAGTGGGAGTTTTGAGAACTCGCTGACCCCAGCCGTGACCCCGCTGGGGCAGGTGGCTTCTCCCGGCGCGACCCAGTACTCCGGGAAACCCGAGGCGGTGCCACGCTTGAAAGCGAAAGGTCCTTTCATCAGCCGCGCCCCAGCGTCTAATTGGCCTTTTGTTCATCAGTGCCTGTGGCCCGGCGAGGGGGTTGGGGGAACATGGGAGGGCCCCGGGGCTGTAAGTAGGGGTGCCCGGCATTCCGGGCTGGGGTCTGGGTAGGGCAAAGGAGCGTCGCACTCCTCCGAGGGGGCGCCAGAGCGCGCCAAAGATCACGCCCACGTGCGAGGATGCTCGGCTGGCGGCTGGTCTCCGAGCGCCCCGGCCGGATCCTCGGAGCTGCTGGAGAGCCACGGCCTCGCCCCTGCCCTCACCTCCCCCTGCAGGCTGAGTCCACGCCTTTCCTCCGCGCCTCGGGGATTTCAGACCTGCCTTCCTGCCTGTCCCAAGTTTCCAGCTCAGGCGCTGGCCTTGGGGCTGGTTTGGGCTCAAGCCCTGCCTTTCTTCATGCTTCTTTCGCCCTTCTCTACCCGCCTACCATAGAGAGAGACTCTGGGTCCCCCTCCCTAGGCACCAGCCTGGTACCCTTGTCCGGCCTGCAGCCTGCTTCGCTGGGCAAAGGAATTGAGAGAATTTTTTGGCCCGCCAAGGAGGTGGGAGTTGACCAACTGTTAGGCGATCAGATCCGGGAGGAAGACCGGGTCTCCACCACCCCAAATTCCATATGGCTCTCCAAATCAAGCCTCACCTTCCCTCTCCCTGTCTCCCACCCAGTGTACAAATCAAGCCTCGCCGGTCCCCCCTCTCTACCCCACACCTACTGCACACCGCCAGAGAGTCCTAGAGAAAGCGCAGGGGCAAGGTCTCCTCTCCCAGCATAAGCGCAGAGGCCGAGACGCACCTGATGCGCCAGGGAGGTGCCTGGAATGGGGATGGGGTCGCGTTTGGAAAATGGTCCAGGGCCCCCAGCCCCACGCCTCTCCTCCCTTTCCTCGGGAGGACCGGCTTTGCCCGGCAGTGGTCTGGCTGCCCGGCTCACCGCCTCAGCCCGGCCCCAGGCCGCGCCTGCCCCCAGCCGGCTCCAGGTCCTATATATAGCGCGGGTCTCCACAGCCCTCTGCTGGACCCTGACGTCAGGAAGAACTTGATCTTGCCTGCTTCGCTCCTGCTTCTGAAACTGATCCTTGAAATGAGAGAACAGACTCTACACAATTCCCATGGCCTTGACATAAGGTACAGCGATAAATATACACCACTAATGAGCAATTACCATATAATCACCTTCCAATTAGCTCGCATAATGATGAATTAAACATTTTAGCAGGCGGGATTAGGTTTCTTACTTTGTATATTATTTACGAAGGCTATAGCTTCTGCAAAGAACCAAATATCAAATTAGATGGGGAATTTTCACTTGAGGGTAATTATGCATTCAGGCCAGCGGCTGTATTCTGGTCACTTGTCAAATGAGGCCTCCTGCAAGGTACTGACCAGTTCGTTTGGGCGTTTATTTCCTCCTTTTCCTCTTTTTTCTTTAGGCTGCAATTGCCTTTCCTTTTCCTTTTACCGCGCTGGCCCGCGGGAGGGAGGCTGGGGGCTTGGGGCTGGTAGGCGGGGTTTGGGGAGGGACGTCCTTCTTGCGCTGAGGATACGGCTCAGGCATCCAGGCCCTCGCAGCGCCTGTCTCCTGAGCACTGCCTGCTCTGGCCCCAGGTCCGTTCCTCTCCGGCCGGCCGGGCAGGACAGCCCGGGCGCGCCCCAGGAGCCACCCGAGCGTTCGGAGGACAAACGCGCGGGCTGGGCGCTACGGCGGGCGCGGGGCCAGGGCGGCCGCCCTCGCACCCGACCCGCCTGCGTTCTGCGGCATCCCCTAGCCCCCCAGGGGCCTCAGTGCGCTCTATTCTGACTTTTACCCCCACCCGCACCCCAGTGACAGGGAGAGAAAGAGGGTGCGTGGGGAGGAATACTGAAACAAACAACAAACCTCCACCTGCCCGTAGACACCTCTCTTGTTCGGAAATGAATTTTGGCAAGAGATTAACTCCTAATCTGATCTAACGCTGCTGACATTTGGGGAGAAGATGAAAATGGCAGCTCAATTTCATTCAGAAAAGGGGTCACTTCGCGGGGCTTCGCTCTGCTCCCCAGAGAACGTGGACGCCCCTCCTTCTCCCCGAAACCAGAGGAGGCGGCCTGGAGCTGGGTGGGGGCCGGGAGGCGCCCGGGACTGCTCACCTGCGCCCTGCGTCAGCGGCCCCCTTGGGCTGGACCCTGCCCTATCGGGTTGAAAGGTGAGAATGGAAGGAGGCTGTAGGCTGGGGCATCGTCCTCTGGGCAGAGGTGGGCGCTCCTGGGCCCCCATCCGGGACTCTTCAGGCTGGAGAGCCTGTTCCTTGCAGGGAGGCCAGCGGGAGGTAGCAACGTTTCAGGCCTCATCAGAGGTGAGATCGTTAAAGCCAGATGTCCCAAGGCCTGCCCGGTATCCTTTTCCTTGTGCTTCCTGGGCAGGTAAAAGTGCACCTAAGAGATGGAAGGTTGGACCCTGCAGTCTTGTCAAAGGGTCTGGCTTATTTGGAAATCATGGATCTGACTTGGCCTCTCCCCATTTAGCTCCAGGAGGCTGCAAAGTCCTGGGAGGTGGGCGCTAGGGCTTCCTGGAGACCAAGCTCCGCCCCTGCCCCCATACGCCTACTGCTGATGCTAGAGGTGGGCCATGTTCCTGGCCACCCAGAGGGCTCCATAGTGCCTGGCCTCTCCCCTCAGCTGTGACAGTGTGACCAGTGGCCTCATCCTGGTGCCGGGCAAGGGAGACAGGTGGAGTCACTTTTTGGGCACCTGCCTGATCCCTGGACCTTGAGGCAGGATTCCTGCCCCACCCCCTTCTGAGACCCTGTCTATGGGGAGCAGGACCTGGGACTGGGCTTGAGGGCATCATCATCAGCTCAGACCAAGGGCAAGGAGGAGGACCTGTGCCTGGGCCCCTGGGAGCGAGCCTGGTGAGGAAGCCCGAGGATGGCCATGTACCTTGTGTGCTGGTGGCTGCAGATGCGTGAGAGGCTGTATGTGAATGTGGCTTGCACAGCACGTAACCTGAGCACGTGGACATGTACACAGATAAGTAAGTGTGCGCGTGGCCTTGGGGGTGCAGGGACTGCTGGAACCCATGCTGTGTGTGCAAAACTTAGGAAAAGGCATTTCTTCTTCTGGGTGGATGGGTGCCCTGCGGCTTGAAGAGTGAAGAGCGAGCTGGATTTCAGCGACGGCCTCCCCGCCCTGCCACTGCCCCCTCACCTCTTAGGCAATGCACAGTCTCTGTTCCAAACGCTTGGGCTCTGGTGGGGATTATGTTGGGTGTGATATTATTGAAGGTGCCTTTAGGGTTGAGAGTCAGCTTTGTGCTGAGCAGCCCCTCCTTCACTGGCTGGGGACTGCTCCCTGCCCCCTTCCCAGTGTGGAGCTTTTGGGTACAGCAGCCAGAAACAACGTTCCTAAGCATCGCGCCAAAGGCTGGTAAGCACAGGTGCCTGTGCGCTTGTGAGTGAGGCCGAGGGGCAGAGTGCACGTGTGGGCATGAATGTTTGTGAACACTTGTTTGTGTTTGTGGGAGAAGGCTGCAAGTGTGTGTGTGTGTGTGTGTGTATGGGTGAGCATAAGTGTGCCCGTGGCAGGGGGCATGGCTGAGCATGTTGGTGGGAGCCATGTGAGGGGCTGTGGGTGCAGCTGGCTTCCCTGCCCTGGCTCCCCCAGCCTTGCAGGGCCCTCTTTCGGCTGCCTCGTGAAGGGCTCATCCTGCCCCTCCCTCCCTGCTTTCCTGTCCTACACTCTAAGTGACTGCAGTTATGTCTTCCATGAAAAACAGAAGTGGTGTCTGATACGGCAGATGACTTCAAGTGGAAGGTTGCTGCTTCGTTAAGTAAACGATGCCGTGTTGATTCCGATGTCGCTTTCCCTTTTAGTCATCTACAGGCAGCAAGGGGACTTAATGAGCTCTAGGGACCCTGGTGGGAGGAAGAGGGTCAGCGCCAAAGTTTATGGAAAGTCTGAGCATTTTTATGGCCCCTCTTCTCTGCTCACACCCCCTGCTCCCCCAACCCGGAAATCTTGAGTTTTCGCAGGTGAAAGGAGATGTTATTTAGAATGTGCTACAGGCCAGACCATCCTATCATCTTCAGGAGGGCCGAGGAAGAGCCGTGGTTTGAGCAGTGTGCACACGTGATGTGCATGTGTGGACCAATGACCCAAGGTCCCAGTTGCTCATCACCCATCAGCTGTCTGAGCACGTGGCTGCTCCCTTCCAGATGAAAGCCTGTAGCTCTGAAATGCTTCCTGTCCCTTTTGTGATGGGGTTCCAGACTGGAGTACCAGCATCCAGGTGGTCCCTTCAGTTCTGAGTAGAACAGGACTCTCCCAGCCCTGTTCTAGCCACTGTGTTTCTGTTAATGCAGCCCAAGACAGCCTTGGCTTTTTCGGAAACCAAGAGTTGAGCAAAGTCATAGATGTTAGCCAAGCCAGCTTCCCCTCGGAGAAGGGATCCTACAGAAGACTTCACTGGTGGTCATACAGCCCGGGCTTGGATGTTTTCAGAGCTGGGTTGCTCACTACCTCCTAAAGTTGCCTTGTCTCTTCTGAAACAGCTCTGAGTTTTAGGATTTTCTTTGAGCACTGGAGAATGTCTTATCTCCTTGGAGTTTACCTGGTGACATGACAATTGTTTGAAGCATTGCCTCCCTGCATGCCCCTTCCCTCCAATTATTATGAAAAAACACAAACTTATACAATAGTAGAGTGAATAGTTTAATGTATACATCCCCCATCTTCCACAACAATTATGTGATGAGTTGAACTGTGTCCTCCAAATTCATATGTTGAAGTCCTAAGCCCTAGTACCTCAGAATGTGACCTTATTTGGAGACAGGGTCTTTATAGAGGCAATCAAGTTAAAATGAGGTCATTAAGGTGGGTCCTAATCCATTATGACTGGTGTTCTTATAAAAAGAGGAGATTTGGATACTGACACACAGAGAGAAGATGATGTGAGTTCGGAGAGCGTAGGCAGCTATCTGCAAGCCAAGGCGAGAGCCTGGAACAGATCCTTCCTTCAAACCCTTGGAAGGAACCATCCCTGCAGATACCTTGATCTTGGACTTCCAGCCTCCAGAACTGTGAGAAAATAAATTTCTGTTGTTTAAGCCACCCAGGGCATGATACAGCCTAGCAAACACATACAGATGATGAAATCAAGGTCACTCTGGCTCCATCTGTCTTTCCCGGGCACTCTCCCCCTATGGCTATTTGCAAGCGAATTCCAGACATGGTGTCTTTCACTAGTAACAATTTTAGGATGTATCTCAAACAGGATTTTTTTTCCCCACTATAATTGGTTTTATTTATTTATTTACTATTTTGACCATTTAATCAATTAATTAATTTTATTTATTTTTTTATTGGAGTATAGTTGCTTCACAATGTTGTGTTAGTTTCTGCTGTGCAATGAACAGGATCCTTTTAGAAGTTTGATCACAACACCATGACTCCTTAATCGTTCTCCTGTCCATGAGGTGATGGGCTGGGCTGTGAGTAGACAGCGGCCTGAATGTAGCCCCGGCCTGGGGTGTGAACTGCCTGAGGGTACAGTGAGGAACAGCCTATTTGGGCCACAGCGCAGGCCCATCTGTAAATGCTGGTGCCCTCCTCCTATGTGGAGGATTTCCCTTCCAAGAAAGTCTGTCTCTGTGTGTGTGTGTGTGTGTGTGTGTGTGTGTGTGTGTGTGTGTGTGTGTGTGTGTTGGGGGATAATGTAAGTGGCTCCCCTTTCCTTTGTGGGGACCTTGATGTTGCCTGTCTGACCAGACTGCAGACCTTAGCAGGACTCGAGGAAGTATCAGGAGGGGGGCTTTGCTTCCTTACCTGGGGCATAGGTGCCTGCGGTCATTCACCTGTCCCCCTTGGGTGCCAGCCCCTTTGGCCACTACTTCCCCTGCCATGCCCTTGCATGGAGTACTCAGGGGAACCAGGCTGCAGCAGGGGTTCCCAGGATAAAGGGGCAGGACCTGGGCAGAGCTACTGTCACTCTCTAGAGTCACCTCCTCAGCTGGGGAGGGACCCCCCGAGGAGGGGCAGCCCAGGAGTGTCCTCCTCGTTGCTCTCTGAACACCTCCAGATGGACCTTTCTGAGCTTCCTGACACCCAGGTTGCTTCTAGGGAGCAGCTGGGCTGGGGCGGCCTTCGTCCATCCAGGGCCCTGGAAGCCACAGCTGTGGGACCACAGCCTCTCAGAGCGGAGCTGAGCATGGCTCCCCGTGTGCCCCGGCTGCGGCTGCATTGCTAAGTTGTGTCCCTGGCAAGTAATTACACCCACGCCAGCTCAGTTGCACCCTAGGCAAATTAGGTGCTGATCTGAAGATGTAATTAAGCAATGGTGAGTGCGGTTTAGCAATTGCAAGTACCTTTCCTCTTAGGGGCAGCAATCACAGGCTGAAAAGCCGGTTCCAAGACCTGTTGGAGGCCCATTTCGTTCCATGACCCTCCTTGTTCTGAGTCTAGGTAAAGAGGTACCTTGCAGCCAACTTCTGTTTGGTTTCTAAATATTGGGGGAGAACCTTTGGATGTGTCAGGGTGCTAAACATAATTAGCGTTCTTTAGGAACAAAATACACAACAAACCTGCTACTGTTTTCTTAATTATATGTCTTCTGATATAAAACAATCCCTTGGTGTTGGTGATGTGTAGATTAATTATCCCAAACAATTTCTTTTGAAAGTTGGGAAATGTGTCTCTTGACCTCCTTCTCCACTTCAAGGGAGCCAACCTCTCGAGTTTCCTCCAGAGCCTTGTCACTACCTGTGCTGAGGAGGTGGAGGAAGAAATGGACACCTCTGGGCTGTGGTGGGGTCAGGCTGGCCTGTGGGCTTTCGGGGCCTTGGAGGCCTTGGGGAGAGCGGGGCCAGATGACTTTCCAGGCTGGCCCATCAGAGACAGGCCCACAGCCCCAGACAGGGGCCCAGTCGGGGGAGGGATGCATGCAGGTGACGACGGAGCAGTTGTGATGTTTGTCTTCAGTCTCTGGACCCTCCAGTCAGGAGTTCCTGTGACTCTTCCAGAAGAGGACAAACAGCCGTGTCTTGGGGCACACCTGGCTGCCCCACTGGGCCGGGCATTGGGTTTCAGGAACACTCGATAACATGCCTGGGGCAGTCCCCCGGGGAGGGGTCTGTGTACCCCTCTCTGCCCATATCCAGTCCCCTTCACTGGCTGCTCACCAAAAAACTACTTACTTTCCTGAAAGCAAGTGAGTACACAGTACACCTGTGTGAGGTCGGGGGCGCTGGGACAAACGGCTACTGAATTAAGTGGCTGGACTGAGCTGAAGATGCAGGGAAAACAGGGTTGGGGGTACGGGGGGTACATAGGGAAGGGGAAAGTTCCAGCGCAGAGCTTAGGGCTCTGCTGGGTGCGGGGGCCTGGTTGCACTGCTTCCTGAGAGCTGATCCCCTCCTCCTCCCTTACTGAGCAGCACCTTTCCATCAGCCGGTTGTTTTGGGGGTGGCTGCCGGGATGCTGCTATTCCAGGGGGAAACTGACTTAGGGAAACACTAGCTCCCGGGATGAAGGGAGAGTCGGAAGGGCCCAGCTCAGACCCTAACGCGCCCCCAACAGGTGCCTAAGCTAAGAACAGCCCCCTTTCTAATTCTTTGTTCATCAGCCCGCTGAGTGGGCAGGGATTCTCCCCACTTTGTAGATGAGCAGATTGAGATTCTGCCTGGACCTCTAGGATGTTTGCTGTAGGACTAGTAAGAGGCCACACCCCCAGCTGACCCTGAGCTGGGCGGGGCTCTCCTGGCTTCTGGGCTTCCACCTGCCCAGGATGGGCGTGAGCTGCAGTTAGTGGGCACCACTGTGTGCAGGGGACCAACCAAGCTGGGCGGCAAAGCTGAGGCTTGGGGAGGGAGTATTGGTCAGCCCACCTCTTTACCCTCCATTTCACCTGCCCGGATCAGAACAGAGAGAGGCAGTCCTCATGGCAGGCATCTCACGGATATGACCTGCCTCCTGTCTCAACACAGGGAGTGGAGAAGGACATAGCTTCGGGGCCTGCGGACTTCAGTGCAAATTCCTTGAGCAAGCCATAGCTCTCTGCTCCTCACCTGTAAAGTGAGAAGAGCAGCATCTGATAGCGTTGTGTGGGATTGAGTTAATGCAGGTAAAATACTTTGCCCAGTGCATGGCATGCAGTAGGGGGTCAGGAGATGACTGTTATTGCTTTATTAATACTTATCAAATACTTATCAAAGTATTTGATACTTATCAAAGTGATGCTGTGACTACATTCTTTCCACGAACATTTACAGAGCAGCTTTGTTGAACCAGGTACTGTGCTAGGGACCAAGGAGGTCCTCAGGGCAAGTATTGAGGGCTTCTTGTCCCCTAGGGGCTGCTGACAGTCTAGAGGAGGATTTTATCAAGACACATGACACATTTAGTGAGCAAGGCAAGTTGATGGTAGGTAGAAGTCATGTGACTTGATCTTAAAGTGTAGGATGACTTTGAAGAAGGCCATGGTGGTCAGGGAAGGCTTCCTGGAGGAGGTGAGGTTCAGGCTCTGGTCCTAGTCTCCTCCTGGTTCAGTACATTCTGTTTAGCTCCTGTGCTTTCTTGCAGCCCTCCTAAGAATGTGCTTTTGATGAGTGGCCCTGACTGCGTATCCAGGGCCGGACAAAGGCACCCAGGAGGAAGAAAAGGGGAGTAAGGGTCCATGGCCAGGGTGGAGTTTGGAAGGGCTGGGGAAACCTCAGCTCTTCACCTGCTCCGTGACCTGTTTTATGACTTCAGGCCCAGAGGGGAAGAGACAGGTAAGACCCAGCAGAGCAGGGGGTCTTTTCCTGCTCTGCTGTCTTGTGGCCCTGGCTGGGAGGCTGCTCTGCTGAGAAGCTGGTAGCCAGGGACCCTAAGTGCCCACTGTGGGCTTTGTCCTACTGCACGGGGATGGGGAAGACCCTCTCCTCATCATGGGGATTCCATCTGGTTTTTATTTTCATGTGTAGCAGTGACGAATGTTACTACAGAAACAGAAAAAGGCAAGAGAACTATACCTCCTCCTGGAATGGGACGTTTCATCGCTTCGTGTCTGCGCTGCCAGCCTGATGGAATTTGACATTCCGAGCTCATTAGCGCGGGACCCATTACAGCGAGCAGCTTGCTCGGGGAGGTCACGGAGGGCCTTTCACTTTGGCGTCGGTGAGAAATTTGGCTTTCAGGGAGAAGCTGTCCGGTAGGGCCGAACCCTGTCCCGAGGCGTCCCCTGCCGCTGAGCCGAGGCCCAGCGGGGCTCCGTGTCCGCTTCTCCAGGGAGGAGGCCCTTTGTGGGTCCCTGGAGGCCAGCCATGGGCCACCCTTCCCCCTCCACCTCCCAGGTCAAGACCCTTGATTGTTGAGGTGGGAAGAGATCTCGGCAAGTCCTGCCTGACCATTTGCATGTGGGGAAACTGAGGCCCAGGGAGTGGAGGGATTTTGCTCCAAGTCACCGAGGGTGTCAGGGAAAGAGCGGCTGCAGAGACGGGCCTGGGCTCGGGAGGCGGAAGGATGAGGCTTGAGCCTCGCGCCGCTCGTCACCGGCTGTGTGACCTTGGACGGCGCATGCGCTCATACCACAGGACCAAGACCGAGGGAACACGTGGAAGGCAGCCATTGCTGAGCCTGGCGCGGACGGCGGGCGCCACTCCTGCTGGTATTGCTCTTGTGACTGTCATTAAGCCCAGACCTGACTCGCAGTGTGGCCCGTCAGTTCATGGAGAGGGCTTTTCTCTGCCTTGGTGAGCTGCCCAGCAAAAGTCACGCAGCGGCCCTGCTCCAGCTTTGTCCTGTGGCCGGGAGCTAGATGGTAGAGGCCTCCGGAGACCAGGCCACCGGGAGGCGGGGCTTCAACAGGAGGGAAAATGCTCCCTGTGGGCAGCGGCACTGTCATCATTGTGCTTAGCTGGGCTCCAGAAAACCCCAACTGAATGAATGAATGACGGAACATTTGCCTGTTGATTTCTCAGGACCTGGGCCCCCTCCGGAGCTTGTGTCTAAAGCTGAAAGAGCATGAGTTTTGGAGCCCGCTGGCCTGTTTCTTCGTCTCCGAAAGGGGTACTATTTATCCTGCAGACTCGATGGGAAGATGCGTGCAGTGCATCTGGTGCCCGGCAGGCGATTCTCAAATGGAAGCTATGCTGAGCCCACCCCACCTCCATCTGCACAGACACGCAACTCCTCCCATTGTGTCCCTCACAAGCCTTTGGACAGGCAGGAGATGCACTCTCATTGTGCAGGTAAGGAAACTGAGCCCCCCCTCCCCCACACCCAGAGGGGAAGTGACTGGTCCAAGTCATCATCAGCAAAGCCAGGGCCTCAGGCCAAACCTCTGGGCTCCCAGGCCAGTCATCGTGCTGCTATGGTGCTTCTGGATGAAATTAAGGCAGTCAGCAGTTTCTCAGCCCTTCTCTTCACCTGCGCAGGGGGATCAGTTGCATTTTCCTCTTCCAAGGTGTAAGCAGCCCTTTGGGTTGAGAGCGCATTGGGTTTCCATCCCAGGGATCTGGGTCAGGCTTTAAGTAGGGCTCCAGGAAAAAAGGGATAGGGTCCCTAACTACAGGATGGGCTATGTGGGCAGGGGCTGCGACCCCAGGCCGGGGGTCCTGTTTAGGCTGGCTTCCAGGTAAGATGTTCGTCGTTTCCTCCTGGGCCTCTCACACAGCCCAGCTGGACAAACAGCGCTCGCCACCTGGCTCTGTGTCCTGGTGATGAGGATTTAATGAGCTGGCTGTGGAGAGCTCAGCCGGCTGGGGCCATTCTCCCAGGCCTGGGAGAAGCACCTCTGCCCTGGTTGGGCCTCTGAGTTTTGTGTTTTGGGCCAGCCTGCTCCTTGTATATCTATTTGGAACCAGCAAGCCCCCAGAGCATTTTATTGGGTTATTTTGAATTAAGAGTTTTAACAGCCTGCAGTGCAAACATAGATGCCTTCAAGGAAAGCGAGTAAATGAAATCAGCAATGGGGAGAAAGGAGGAAATCCCAGCCGAGTTCTGGCACAGGGCTTGATCGTGTCGGTGACAGGAGGCTGCATCTTTCAGGGACAGGAATCCCCCCGTGGCTTACAGAACACTCTGCCCCACATAATTCTATTTAAACCACACAACCACCCTATAGAGGTAGCGATTGTTTTTTCCTCTTATTATCTTGATTTTACAGACGGTAAAACTGAAGCTCAGAGAAGTGCTGAGACTGGCTCACACAGCGAAGAACAGGCAGAGCTGGGATTCTGGCCCAAGCCTGGTGCTTTCTTCCTGATACCACAGTATTCCCCCCTCCAAGTCTTTGTTTTCCATTCTGCAGTTAAATATCAGTGGTGGAGCTGTAGTGGATGCTGACTAGGCTCCGCCCAGATCCAGGATCCCCTTCCTATGACCACCCTCCAGCTTCTGTGCGCTTTGCTTTCAATGGCTTTCGCTTGCAGCCTTCTTCAGGAGGCTGCCTTTGAGCTATTGGAGCCGTTTGCTCAGGCACAGGGCTGAAAGTGCCTGACCTAACTGGGGAGGTTCATAGCCCATGATTGACTGGAACCAGCTTCCTCGCCTGCAGGCAGGTGTAATTTGCCCTGTATAGCTCCCCGTGGGATCAGGCTGGTGCTGGGATCCCCTGGGATGATATCCTTGCTTCCTTCCTCTCTCTTCCCTGTTCTCCTTCACCCACTCCCTCTCTCCAGTCTCTCCCGGGAGCACATGCAAATCACTTGTAAATAAATTGTCATCTCAAGGTCTGCTTCTGAACCCAACCTAAGTCAGGTGCTGAACAAGGGCCTGGGGATAAAGACTGTGAACGGAGATGGGATCAGGGAAGGAGGGGAAGGTCCTTTGCTAAAATCTGACCTTGGAGGGGAGCCCTTAGTGAACCTGTGGCCGGCACAGAGGTGGGAAGAGGTTGTCTGAGAATGTGCTAGAATCTATTTGACACTGAACCAAGATCTTAGAAGGCTGAGGTCTCACCTACTCTTCTGAATGACAGAGGTGGGAGGTTGGGGAGTGGACCCTGGCTCTCAGAGGGACACAGACACGCTGGGTACTGCCTTGGGTCTGAGGCAGAGATTAGCCAGCAGGATTCTAACATTAGGGAGTGCTTTTCGGAACAAAAGCTGCACAAAAATTAGGGAGGCAGCGGGAGGTTGGGCTGCAAGGCAATTGTACAAGAGCCCCCAGCTGATCCCATGGGGATCTCTGGAATGGGCTGGTCCTTCGGAGATGTCCTGGATCAAGGCTTGGGATGGGGTCTTTGTACTCCCCCATGGACCAGTCACTGGACACTGGCTGCCCCGGGGAGAGGTATAACCTTAGACTAGGCAGCTTCCTCCAGAGGAGGGCAAGGTCTGGAGAAGGGCTGTGAAGGATCCAGGCTGCGCAGCATAGCAGACACCTGTTGACTGACGTCAACCTGTCCTCACCTGGCATTTTCTTGTCACTGGTTCATCCAATCTTTTGAGTAGAGAAGTTGTAGAAAGGAAACCTGCCTGCTTGCAGTTCCATTTATGTCGACGACTTCCTGAGGGCTTTGCATGAGTTGGGCTTTTAGAGACTCGGTGAGGATGAGAGATGAATAAGGCAAGGTCCCTATTCTTGCAAAACTTCAATTCCGACAGAGAGACACAGCCTTTGCCTGTGCAAACGGAAATGATAGTTCGGAAGAACTGGAGTTTTAATGACTAGTGTTTACTAAGCACTTACTATGTGCCAGGCACCATGCTGAGTACTTTATAAGCATTAGCTCAGGCATCCTCTCAACAATTCTTGACGGCTAGAGAGTTTCTTAGCCTCATTTCACAGATGGATTCACTGACTTATCCTTGTTGCTGGTAGGTGGTCAATCTGGGGTTTTTAACTCAAACATTCTGACTCCAAAGCCTGAGCCTGAAGAAACACCCTAACTGTCTTTGTAGGAACTGAGAGGATGCTGGGGTTCCCTATAGTCTGGTGAGGAGTATCAGGGAGGACTGCCTGGAGGTGGTGGCACTGGGTCTGATATTGGAGTATGTGTATTAGGGGAGTGGGGTTTGCCCCAATGTCACATAGAGAGAAGTCAGTCTCTCATTGTGTAAGTGGTTTATGAAATGCTTTTTCCCCTGAGAAGTCTCCCTATATTCATCAGTAGAAGTTTAATGGTTTAATGGTACCCCCACTCCTGAGTGGAGGAGGAACTTTCTGGTACACTCTCTTCAACTTTTGCAGACGCCTCCAGATCCCAACAGCTACATCCTGTCTCTGCTGTCACTCAGTGATGTACTGGTAAGTGTTTAACAACTGCTCTCTGAGAAATAAAAAGCAAACAAAACCCACTCTGACTTGTAGTGTTTGCCAATTCTGTGGCGTACACACTTCCACCTGGGCCAATTCATGCTACTAACGTGATGTCGCTGAAGGCAGAGCTGGGGAGCAATGCACTGTCGGCTCGCAGTGTAAGCTGGCTCCGGTGGACCAGCCAGTCCCCCTCGGAGCCTGAACCTCTCTATTGCCAGAGCTGCATCCTAAGGGTCCAACTTCTGCAGCGTCTGGGAAGAGAAATGATTCCCTGGGTCCATTTGGCTGTGGCTCAGTGGGTGTCATACTGACAAGCTGAAGACACGGGTTTCGGTGTGAAAAGTCAGCTGTTGCCATAGGGTGGATATCTCCCAACCCCACCCTGGGACACCGCTCTGCCTCCTCACCTTCCTCTGTGTCTGATGCTTCCAGGTCTGGATCTGCACAGGGCCCCCTCTGATGCCACGATAACCCCTCACACCTAGAGAGCATGTTACCGTTTGCAAAGCACTTTTCAGAGCCATCTGCTCATATAACCCTCCCAACAACACCACGAGTGGGTGTGATTACCATCAATTGACAGATAAGTCACCTAAGGGTAGATTTGCTCAAGGCCACACCAACTAGTAACTGGTGGCAGAGCAGGACCTAGACTCCATGGTCTGTACTGCCCAGTCTAGTACATTTTCATCAGTTTTGGGCAGATTGAGCATCACGAACATTTCAGAGTGCATCATAAATTGAAAGCTGGATTAAAAACCACATGCCTGGGGTTTCCCTGGTGGCGCAGTGGTTGAGAGTCCGCCTGCCAATGCAGGGGACACGGGTTCGCGCCCCGGTCCGGGAGGATCCCACATGCCACGGAGTGGCTGGGCCCGTGAGCCATGGCCGCTGAGCCTGCGCGTCCGGAGCCTGTGCTCCGCAACGGGAGAGGCCACAACAGTGAGAGGCCTGCATACAGCAAAAAAAACAAAAAAACAAAAAAACCCCACATGCCTGGATTTACCCTTTTAATTTAGAAATATTAATCTTAGAATATACCCAATTGTTTCCATCATTGCCCATTTGGTTGTCAGTAGTAGGCAAAGAGATTTGGGAGGAGCAGGGGAAATGACACTGTTCTTAGGTGATTCCACCCCTCCCTGGCTGGTTCTTTCTCTCCCCAGCCTCTCCCAAACCCCAACACTGCAAAGCTCAGGTGACTGTGGAGAGGTAGGCAGAGGTAACATTTCAGCCCAAGGTGTTTCAGGTCAACAGCTTCAGTAGTCAAGATGACAAAGGTATTTATTACAGGAAATCCCTGGCAAGGATGACCTATGCTTCTCAAAGAGATGGCAATAAAGGCACTTTTGCCTGGAGCATGGGACTTCTGAGGCTGATCTGCAAGTATCCCAGCGAGGCAGCATTAACATTCCTGCAGGAGGTGGAATCTGCTCCTCTGGTTAGGAAGTCTAGAACAGCACACACTGGATCAGGCCCGGGAGATTTATACCCGTGACCTGGCTTGCAGTCTGCTGTCCTCTTAACTCCAGGATGGGACAGCCGCAGTGCTTGACTAGGCGTCCAGGAAAGATAAACCTGCCCTCTGCCGGACACACCCTCTGTGTGAAGTCTCATCTTTTTTCTTCCAGTGCAGTGTTAAATCTTGGATGAATGTTTCTAAAACTTGACCGATGCGGGGGAATTTGTTAAAAATCCAGATTCCCAGGTTCCCACCCCCACCATCTGATTTAGTAGGCTGGGGGAGTGGTGCAAAGAAGCTATAGTTTTAACAAGATCACTCATAATTCTTATGATTGGATACGTGTGATTGGATTTATTCAGATATATTCCATATATTCGGTAGGTGTGGCCCAGGGCTTCTTAAATGACAGCAGGGTCTGAATCAACCGGAGGACTCATTAAAAACAGTGCTAACCTTCTTGTCTGGGCTGAAACTTTGCATCTCCAACACGCCCCCACCCCACCCCGGGTGATGAGGGTGCTGCCTGTGTGGGGACAACACTCTGAGAGCCACTGGTAGAGACAGACCTTGGAGCCAGACTTAACTTGCGTAGGCCTCCGTTTCAGCATCTGTAATATGGGGTTGGTCATAATATTTACCTCTGAAGGGTTATGATGGGGATTAACTGAGTAAATGTTTGTAAAGCACTTACGGCAGTGGCTGGTGCATGGTAAGTTACTATTATGTAGAAGTTTGTTAAACAGATAAAATAAAATGCAGCTTAGGATATAGGTGCCTATTCATTCATGCATTCAATGACTACTTAATGACCCTTACCCTGTGCTGGGACCAGGATAAGTACGGGACCAGGTAGTGGGGTGGGAGGTAAGGAGCGCTGCGTTTCCTGCTTAGGGCTGATCCATGCTTCTAGCACCATCTCTCTGACCAGACCTTAAATACAATACAGTGATCAACATCAGGACCGGTCCCACTGTCCTAGCGCCCCAGACTGTGTCTTCACAGCACCCATGCTGATCCTTAACCACACATCCTTTTGTGCGATGGTTTAGTAGCTACACCCTCATGGACAGCATGCTTGGCAAGGACAGCCTCTGTCTCTGTGGCCCATCCTTGCTGAGTCCCCAGCGCATGGTGCCGTGCTTGGCACATTGTAGCTGCTCAATAAATTTGTCGAATGGATGGATGGTGCACAAGGATCCGCCTGGGTCACTCACCAGTCTTTCCGGACAGGCTTTCCCGCTGCCCTTCTTCGCCCCTTCAATCCATTTTCCCTCTCAACCTGTGGAGAGCATTCTAAAACCCAGGTTTGCTATGTTCACTCCCCTGCTTGAAACCTCCCCTGGCGCACTCTCTTTAAATAATTTCTTCTGTGGGCATGTGGAGTCCAAACTTCATGACTTATGAATTAATTCATGTCTCCATTTACAAATAATCAAAGCCACAAGGCTGCTAATCAGAACTGTTGATTAGCCGGAGATAAGAAGTGCTAATAAAATTTCAGCTCAAAGCAAAGAAACTTGATGTGTTATTGACCTTTGCAGATTTACCTTGGGAAGCAGGGTATGGTTCCTGCTAAGCTTCTTGAAATCCTAAAAATAGCTCAAAGATACACCCTTTCCCCATAACTGCCTACTCAGACTCTCAGGGGTCAGGGATGCCTGATGGGGAAACCACGTGATTAGGGGGAAAGGGCAAAGTCTTAACCAGGAGTCGAGGCTCACGTACTGGGCTTGATCCTCCCTTCTGAGTTTTGTCTCTGGCTCCTTCCCGTGGGCTGTCTGTTCATGGGGGTCTCCTTGACCAGGTGGGAGGGACTTGAGGGCTGAAGTCTAGCCCAGTACAGCACGTGCTCAAAAACTATGAAATAAATGAATGGCACTGCATAAAGTACAACAGATTGACTTTTAAGTTATTTTCTCAGATTGTTTTTCTCATAATTGGAGTTTTTCAAATTTTAATGCACAGGTGACCTTTATGAAGACTCGACATATAGGTTCTAGATCTTGGCGTTTATCTACATGTAATAGGATGCTAAAATGTTACTCACTGGGAATTATAAAAGGATTGAAATAAAGAGGCCAGGACAGAGGATTTTCTTGAAAGGAGTAGTTGGTTGGAATGTGGTACATTTTCCCTTTTCACAACTTTTTTCTGCTTCCCCCATCACCCGCCAGCTGCCGCTGCCCGGTGGCTGCCCTGGAGGTGGTATTTGCGCCTTACTTCAAGCCAAAGGAGACAGGCTCGAGGGGGAACCACTCAGAAAGCTTGACATGTGTCCCCTAGAACTGGGGGCCTGGGTGCACGAGCATTTCCATGAGTCGTCCCATGAGGCAGAGGGACCTGCTGTTGGCTGGTGGAGCAATGTGACCCCCAACTTCGAACATCTGAATAGGGGGACCCTTAAAAGGCATGCCAGTGGATGGGATGCCTTAAGTAGTGGGAGAAGGAGAAGCTCCCAGCAGGCAAGTCTCCTACAAACCCAGAAAAAGCACCCTCCCCCTCAAGAGAAAGTGTGAGCTTTGAGCACCCACAACAGCCAGCAGCATGTGATTACATCTGAACGAGGCAATCCCCTTCCTTCTCCTCCCCTGGAAACCTGTGTGCTCACGGGTGGTTGGGGGACATGTGGAGGAGAAGGGTAAGGCCACCCTGCTGGTCCACAGCAGCCTCCCTGGCTAAAGCGAGGGTGGGGGGCTGAGGAATTGTAACTCTGGGCTTGACATGTTACTCACTGAAATTAGACTGTGCTTGGGACTCAAAGTGACAGCAAGACTGTTTGATATTGAAGAGTGACCGGAAAAGGGATGGGAGTTGACTGAGATTTTATCCCAGGGCGAGGAAAGAACACCCCACGAAGCTGGTTTGAAGGGACAGCTGGGCTTGGTGAGGGGAGGGTGGAGAAAGTTGTTCAATACAGTGGCTCCACTACCACATTTACAGAGAGATATGAAAACATATTTACATACATATACATATGTAACACAGATTTATATCTGTACATGTGCATACAGATATAGCCATATGTATAAGACACGTATCCATATATACAAACTACCATTTTTGAGAATCCGTTACTGCACATGCTGTAAGCCAGGCATTTTTACAGACATTAGCTTTAAATTTCAAATAGGATAGGTATTATCCTATCTTACAGATGATAAAACTGAGGATCAAGGCCATGAAATCTTTTCTTTTATTATTGAAGTATAGTTGATTTACAATGTTGTGCCAGTCTCTGCTGTACAGCAAAGTGACTCAGTTATACGCATATATACATTTTTTAAATATACTTTTCCATTCTGGTTTATCACAGGATATTGAATACAGTTCCCTGTGCTATACAGTAGGACCTTATTGTTTAGCCATTCTAAATGTAATAGTTTGCATCTACCAACCCCAAACTCCCAGTCCATCCCCCTCCCTCCCCCCATCCCTCTTGGCAACCACAGTCTGTTCTCTATGTCTATGAGTCTGTTTCTGTTTTGTAAATAGGTTCACTTGTGCCATATTTTAGATTCCACATATAAGTGATATCATATGGTATTTCTCTTTCTCTTTCTGACTTACTTCACTTAGTATGATGATCTCTAGTTGCATCCACATTGCTGCAAATGGCATTATTTCATTCTTTTTTATGGCTGAGCAGTATTCCATTGTACATATGTACCGCATCTTCTTTATCCATTCGTCTGTCGATAGACATTTAGGTTGTTTCTATGTTTTGGCTATTAAGGGCATGAAATCTTTTATCCCAAGATCGCATAGCAGATGGCGGAGCTATAATTCAAACCTAGGTCCCCTCCCTTATCCAGACTATATCTTTGGCTCCCCTACTACATGCGTGAGCTGGGTCTGTCCCAAGGTCTAGGTTTTTCCCATGACCTTACGTGGGCTGTAGATTTGACAATTCCTGTGTCTCTTTATGGAGCTCTCTCTCTATGCATAGATAGGTTGTGATTAATTAAGCTATTGGCTCGGACTAACGGATTCCCCCTCCCTCTTAGCTCGCTCAGGTCTTGGGTGGCTTCTTCTGAACAACATAAGGTCACCTGTCTAAGGCACATGAAGAAGGTGACTGGGCTGTGGAAGCCTGGGGGACTGAAATAGCGCTGAGAGGTGGGCAAGGTGGGAGTGGCATAGGGACTGAGCTCACAGCTTGATTATTCAGTAAAATAGGTTCATTTGTCCTGGTTGAATTTCAGGGTAAGCACATCTCCCTCCTTTCTCCCTCTGGTCCTCTCTGCACGCTGCCCATGTGGTCAAGAGATGTCCTTTGTCTCTGGAACAGTCACCTTCTGGGACCTTGCACAGCCCACAGAAGTCCATTTATCCCATCTCATTGGGCACCATTTTTGGTACCCACATGTGGTCTCCCTGAAGCAGGCTGTAACCCCATGGGGCTGGCGCTGGGGGAAGTGGGGGAGAGCTTGTACACCGGCATTTCCCACTCTGCTGTTGTTGTCCTGACATTCTTTGAATAAGGTGCCCTGCATTTTCATTTTGTGCTGGGCTCAGCAAATTATGTGGCCGATTCTGGCGGGGGGCACCTTGGTCTGACAAACCCCTGGGTCCTCCGTAGTGCCCAGCACCATGCAAATTCAGCCCAAACCATGTTGTGTGTGAGATTGTTAAACAGCAATAGGCCTGAGCTGCTTTGCGTGGTCTGTGTGGGTGTGGCCTGGACAGGTTGAGGCACGTATGTGTTACGAAGAAAGGGACCTCGATTCCTGGGCTCCACCCGATGCAAGGAAAAAAAAAATCCACTATAAATTGAGATCTCAATCAGGAAGTTACTCTTCTCAATGAAAGGTAAGAGGTGAATTATTCCATCCATTCCTACACCAGAGCCGAACCCCAGAAACAAATACACAGAGCCAGGCATCTGGCCATAAAGCCTTGAAAACAGAGAGAAGCCATCCCCTTGGGTAATAAGTAATTAGCAGCAGGTATTTTACTAAAAGGATCAGGAGGATGCAAAGCTTCCCTGGCAAAGCGATTGCTAGAGACCTGGCACATACAGTGGCAAGGACAAGCGCAAGGCAAGCACGTGGGCGGTGACAATTATTGTTCTGCAAATCCCAAGAGCCCTACATACCAGGTGACCACTGATATGTAGGACCAGGGGCTGATCAGGAAAACAGAAACCATGTCAGGTGTTTATAACAGACGGAGTGTAATACAGGGAATCTGCTACACAGGTGATATGGGTGAGCCTAGATGGCAAACATGGTTCAATGAAGTACTTGAAGATGAGTCAGGGGAGGAAGCCATGCCCACATGAAGCTGGAGAAACAAAGCGAAGAGATGGCGCTCCTGGATCCCAGTGTGATCTGGAATCAGGCAGGACTGTTTAGTGAAACCTGGAGCTGCCGCCAGAGAAGATGCCCCAGGCAGAGAGGTAGGAGGAGAAACACCTGCCTTCTTCCTTTCCCCCACCCTCCACTCTCTTGCCAGTGCCTCCCACTGGCTGACACAGGAGTCTGGGAAATGCAGCCTACTGGGTCATCCTGCTGTGATACAGAGCAGGGGAAGGATGTAGAATGGACCTGAGAGTAAAAAGGCCCAGGGCTGGCACAGCATCCTAGCACAGAATGGGAGGGGACACTACAGTAAAAGACTACGAGAAGATCTCAAGGCTATAAGAAAGTCAGATAGATTTAGCAAATAATGGTAACGCCAGCCATATATTGATAACACCATGTGCCAAATGATACTTGATTTCACGGAAATTTTGTGACAACCCTGTGAAGTAGGTGGGGTCTGATCCCCATTTTATGGATGAGGAAACTGAGGCTCAGACATTAACTAACTTGCCCTAGGTCTCAGCCACTCAGTGGTGGAGTTGGAGCTGGAGGTCAGGTCTGTATCACTCATAACTTTGCCTCTAACCACCACAATGTGCCCGTCGCTTAGCTATTCCTGGGCCGAGTGAGAGGGGTGATTGGTGATATCAGAATCCCCAGCAAATCATTCATAGTTTGTGGATACAGTTGTATTCAAGGGAACTGAGCCATAAATTGTCTAGAATTTTCACTTTGTGGACTGGTTCAGCAAATTCTTCTTCTCAACAAATTCTTTTATTGGTATCATGAAGTGTCAAGTTAGTGTCCCCTCCAGGTAGGATTTTGGCCAAATAGCTAATCTGGGCAGATCCCTCTGCTGACAGTCTGGTCCCCAAAGTGGGAACTTCTAGTGAGCAGAACACCTTGAACAAATCTTATCCTGCATTGTCTTTTTTTTTTTTTTTTTTTTTTTGGTAGCAATTCCAGTGGTTGTGTAGTGGAATCTCATTATACTTTTAATTTGCATTTCTCTGATGATTAAAGATGTTGAGCATCTTCTCATGTGCTTATTGCCCATAAGTACATCTTCTTCTGTGAGCTCTCTGTTCAGAACTTTTTTTTTTAAATTTTATTTATTTATTTTTGGCTGCGTTGGGTCTTCGTTGCTGTGTGCGGGCTTTCTCTAATTGCAGCGAGCGGGGGCTACTCTTCGTTGAGGTGCATGGTCTTCTCATTGCGGTGGCTTCTCTTGTTGTGGAGCATGGGCTCTAGGCGCACAGGCTTCAATAGCTGTAGCACATGGGCTCAGTAGTTGTGGCTCACGGGCTCTAGAGCGCAGGCTCAGTAGTCGTGGTACACGGGTTTAGTTGCTTTGTGGCATGTGGGATCTTCCCGGAGCAGGGCTCGAACCTGTGCCCCCTGCATTGGCAGGCAGATTCTTAACCATGGCGCCACCAGTGAAGCCCTGTTGAGAACTTTTGCCTGTGTTTTTTTCACTGGGCTGTCTTACTGAGTTGTAAAATTTCTTTATATATTCTGGATGTATATTATTTGCAAGATATCTATCTATCTATATATCTATATATCTATCAAGTGATCTGTCTCTCATCTATCTATCTATCTGGTGAATCTTTTCTTATACCTGTTGCTTGCTTATTATTATTTTTTCTTAATAGTGTCTTTTGAAGAGCAGAAGTGTTAAGCTTGATGAAATCACTTTATCTTTTCTTTTTATGATTTGTGTTCTTTTTTGGGGACCCATCTAAGAAATCTTAGCCTACCTCAAGGACACAAAAGTTTTTCTCCTATCTTTTCTTCTAGAAATTTTATAACTTTAGCTTTTATCCAGGCCCATGACCCATTTAAAGCTAATTTTTTAATTTTAATTTTTTGTATAGTGTGAACTCTGGGTCAAGATTAATTTTTTTTCCTATTTGGATATCCACTTATCCTTCTGGTGCAGTCTCTGGCACTTAGCAGGTGTACCCTAAAAATCTTGTTTTATAATCTCCCCTTGACCTCCATTCCTGGGACCTGGAGAAGCTCCATGAGCAAATGAATGGGATCTCCCTTTACATGTGTTAGGAGAAGGTAATAAATCAACTAAGGTGTTCAGCAAGATAAAAAGAAGATCAGGGCATCTGCTCCGTCCAGGTGGTTGAAATCAGCACGTTTCCTGAGGAAGTTTTGCCCAGTCCCCTCAAAAGTGTTCTGCTGTTCTAACTGCTGAAGAGTTTAATGATAAAAATATGTCCTGGACACGCATTTCTGTCAGATATGGAGCCCAGCCAACAGCCCTATTTTCAGACTTGACTGTAAGATGCTGGTGACTGTGGATACCAGAAATGATGAGAAGTGTCACGATAGGCAAAATCAGACAACTCTGCTCTGACAAAGGTAGCTGCATGGCCACAGGGCTTTCTCCTCTGTGGGAAGATGGAACCTTATCCCCATGTCATCTTTCTAGCCACGTCAACCTTATTCACATGTCATCTACTGCAGACTTGGGCACAGAGAAGCTTCAGGGAAGGTGTGGATCACCTGGCAGGGCAAGGCTGACCCGCTTATTACCTGCAGCTCTGAAATGACTGAGCTGGTGTGGGGGAAGGGGAAAGATAAGGAGGGGTGAGGTTAGGGAAAAGTGAGGAGGGTGTGATTGATTGAAAAATTGGACACGAATTCTTCACGTCTATCTAGGAGTATTCTACATCCACACCCTTGTCAGAGCTTCATGGTGGACAGGGGGGACCTCCCTGCCCTTTGACTTTGGGTTCAGTCATGGGACTTGCTTTGGCCAATGGGATATTCACAGGTTTAATGTGAGGGAGGATTGAAATGTGATTGCTCAACTGGCTTCCTCTCTCTGTGCTTCTGCTATTGCTGTGAGGTGTGTGTGCCCTGAGCAGCCACTGCCCTTTCAGTCTAAACCCCAGAAGGTGACATGTGGAGGAGAGCAACCCCAGTTGAGTCACAGACCTACAAACAAGAAAAGTGAGTATTTGCTCTTAGTCACTGATATTTTGTGGTTGTTTGTTATGCAGTGTTATGTGTCCATAGCTGACCAATACAGAGGGGAAAGCTCGTGTGTGTCGGGGAGGTGTCATGTTGATGGGAGGTTCCACTTTCTTTCTTAGGATTCCAGCTCAGCCTGACAGCCCTCAACTAGCTGCTTCTTGATCTCCCTGGCTCCACTGGTGGGCTTCAATGCTCTGCTTCTCAGAGGAGTTTTTGGAATGCGGGATCAGCCAAGCCTGTTTTGAGTTACCCAGTGTGGTAGATTGTTGGACTAATGACCCCCAATACATCTCATGCTTTCTGTGTCAACTTTCTTGTGTAGTTCTTTCCTAGAATGATTCTGGGCTTGGCTGCGTGACTTGCCGTGGGCAGTAGACATTAGCAAATGTGATGTGAGCAGAGTCTTAAAAAGTGCATGTGCATTGGGCTTGCATCCTCTTGCTGCTGGGAATTCGTCTGCCATTTGTGAAAAAGCTGGGCCAGCCTCCTTGAGGATGAAAGACCAGGTAGAGAGAGGCCCCAGTCATACTAGAAGCCTTAGACATGTGAGTGAGGATATCCTGGACCATCTGGCTCCAGGCGAGGCACCCAGGCCAGAAGAAGTGCTAGCCCGCCCACGGGATCATGATAGCTAGTACATGTCTGTTGTTTGAAGCCACTACATTTTAGGGTGGTTTGTTATGCATCAAGAGCTAACTAATACACCCAGGCAAAAGATAGTTTGGAAAATCAGAGAGGCATCATTCATGCATATACACATTTTGAGCACTTACTATGTTCTAGACATTGTGCTATGGGCTGGACTTGGGATCTTGAGGTAGGAAACAAGTTTGACTTTTCAAATGGAGAATCCGAAGGCAGATGGCCATGCAGGGGTTTTGTCTAAAGTACAATCAAGATCGGTCCTGTGAGAGGTGGATGTTGACACAGTGGAGAGCAGGGCATCCAAGGCTGAGAAGAGTAAATCAAGGAAACACTGATTAGTACGAGGGCAGAGGTCTGAACTTCAGGTTCAAGTTAGGCTGACTGTGAGAGCAGCAGTGGGTGAAGAGAACAAAAGGGCCTACCACTCGGGAGATGCCTGCCCTAGACTGGAAACTCTTGTTCCTTAACTGCAACAGCAGGATAATGAGAATAATCCCTGACATCTGTTGCACACCCTCACACCTAGTTTCTCATTTGATTCTCATGACCTTGTGAGTAGGTGGGCCAGGTGTTCTTAGCTCCATTTACCGAAGTGGAATTGAGGTAGAGTGACTTACTCCAGGCCAGACGGCCACTAAGAGGCAAAACTGGGGTCTGCTTAAGTCTAAGGCTCACTATGTCTACCCATCCACTGAAAATCTTCCAAGACCTGGAGCCCAGCATTGGTCCCACAATAGCCCTGGAAGGTCCAAAGGATTCAGGATCATGGGGCAAATAGCAAGGACTGGGATAAAATGGCAAGTTCTGGGTGTTGGTCAAGGCAGGGAATTAGGTTCAAGGGAGTTGGGTGGGTATCAAGGGCCCTGGAAGGAGGGAAGGAGAGGTCATGTAGTGAGCAGGAAATATATGACACCAGTTAGTGAACAAACCAACCTCTCCACTACCCATCTACCCAACCATAAACCAACCATCCGTCTACTCATCCACCCATCCACCCATCCAACTATTCAACCACCCACTCAACCAGTCAACTACCTATCCACCTAACCATTAACCAACTACACATCCATCCATCCATCCATCCACCCATCCATCCATCTAATCAATCAACCATCCAAATAACCCACCCACCAGCCAACCTACCAGCAGACAACCAAGCTTCCATCTATTTGTCAGTTCCTTTTGTAAGCAATGCAGAGTGCTGGTTGCTGAGTCTCACTTGACTCTTTTTTTTCCCCCTTACCTCCCACATCCAATCCATTAGCAGGTACTTAAAAATATCTGCCCTAAAATATGTTTCAAATATGCCTCCTTCTTTCCATCTCCGTTGCTTCCTCCCCAGGTCATCATCATTGCTCCCTGACTCCCGAAATAACCTTTTATCTGGTACTTCCGGTTCTGCCCCTGTCATTATACTGTGAGATGGATCACATTCCTTTCCTGATTAGAGCCTTTTAATGGTTTGCTCATCACACTTAGCAATAAATCCAGACTCCTTACCAGGGTGATGGTACCCTGTCTGACAGCTCTGATCTCAACTTCTACCAGTTCTTCCTCTATTTACCCGACTCCACCCTTACTGGTGTCTTTTTGTTACTCACCTTCATAAGCTTGTTCCTGTCTTAGAATCTTCTCCTTTGCTTTCTACTCTGGAATGATCTGCCTTCAGATCTCAGCATGGCCAGGGCTTCCTTCGGGTCCAGTCTTCGGATGTCACCTCATCAGAGAGGTCTTCCCTAAGTTCCTGCTCTAAAGGAAACCTCCAATCTCTCTCACATCATCCTGTTTCATGATCTCAGAGCACATATCACTTGAATGTATTTATTTAAACTCAATAACAAACGAACAATAAATACATTGTGGGTTGTTTGTTTCCATTTTTAGAATAAGCTAGATGAGAGCAGGGCCTTGCCTGTTTCATTCACCATTGTATCTCTGGTGCCTAGAACAGTGCCTGGCACATGGTAGGGCCTCAGGGAATGGCAGTTGTGGATATTATATGCACCATCTGATTTCTCCTTGCTGCCCGATTTCTTTTGTCCCAGAGTGCACTGCTCAGTCGCACTTCCATGGCAAGGTGACCTAGTTCTTTCAGACAGAAGACATGCTAACTTCTTCGTCATCATCCTCCCTGCAGGCCCCCTGGGGGATGCCCACACCATAATGTACATCCAGGCTGGTGCCTGTGAGCGCATGAACTGACCAACTTCATTTTCAGGGCCCACCCCAGTGGGATGTTGGCTTCACCATTTTCATGCAAGGACATCCTTCACCTTTTTCTTCTGGGGCTTTGCCCTCTTGGATCCTCCCTCAACCCCAAAGAACTCTCCTTTTGGTATGAAATTAAGCAGATGGAGTCAGAGCAGAGCCTTGCAGGGTATGGCAGGACTGAAGCACATTGGAGCAAACATTCTAAGTGGAGAATATTCCCTGCCTCAGTGAGCAGTGGGTTAATGCTGTGCTCTCGCCAGGAGTGCAGTAGTGAACGTGACACTGTGCTCAGTTGTCCCAAGTTGAGAACTTTCCAGATAGCTAAGTGTCTTCATTCAAGCTCTTAACACTTAAAATATACTTGTAGTAGAATTATTTTGAAAGGCACCATCCATGTTATTTCCTTATTAAGAAGAACTCATGGAACATAGTTAGTCTTTGGCTTCCAGGCTCGGGGTTCTCATTTTGAACAGAAGTGATTTCTGAGCCATAACACCGTGAACCCAGTGACCACAGGGCCAAATGGCCCCAGGCCGTAGAGATGTGGAGAGAGATCCTTGAGTCTGCTTTTCCTTTTTTTAGAAGGACTTTATTTTTTAGAGCAGTTTTAGGTTCACAGCCCCTAGAGAACAGCCAGGGTAAATAGGACTGGACCACCTTGGAGATGATGTTCCCATTCAGGGAAGCAGCCACAAGACTCCATCAGTGGCTGGAGACTCATGCTTTAAAGGCAAAAGAGAAGGGGGAAGCCATGTCCTTCTTGAGTCTTGAATTCCTACTGCCTTAAGGCTTGTAGGTGGCAACGGCCCATGCTCGGAGCAGCTGCTCACACATCTGTGTCCCTCTGCAGCCCTAAGAAGTGCGTTTGCTTGGAGAGGAATGCAGAGCAGTAGACTTGAGGTCTGGGTGGGTGGTGTGGCGGTTTACGGTAAAACCTCTCTGCTAAATTCTCTTCTTTATCGGATGTAAGGCTGGATCTGGGATTCTCTCATTCTTTACCCCTAGTATTGCAGGGCAGAGGTGACCCTATCTGGCAAGCCAGACTCATAAGCTCATTGGCAGTCACTGACGTCTTTCTGATTTGCCTAATGCGTGGTGGGCCAAATGGGAGTCCTGGACAGGGAAGGGGGGTCTTGCCAAAGAGGCATCTGGGGGATAGGAAGGAGGCTGTGTGTCCTTTTGTCCAAGTCAGCACAATGCAGGAGAAAAGTATACTGTGGAGTTCACTCCCATGTTCCTGGGAAGACCAGAATATTTTGCAAAACTAGCAGATAAGCGGTGGGGATGGGGATTCTTCCTCTGCCGTTGACACAGAATCCTGGAAAGATCAGGTCTTTGGAATCATGCAGATCTAGTTTTAAATCCTAGCACAGCCACTTGCAAGTTGGGTGGCCTTGAGCAAGCAATAATCTCCCTAAGTCTCAGTTTCTTCATCTATACAATGGGAATACTAATACCTATTTGCAGGGTTTCATGAAAATTCAATGAGGGGTGGGGATGAAAGCTCGGCAGAGGTAGACTTTCAATACATACTAGCATTTTCCATTTCTCCCTGCTTATAAAGACAAAACCCAGCCTGCTGCTTCTTTTCTCTTCTTTCCCTTCTCTTCTTTTTCCCTTGTCTGCATGGGAACCATGTGCAGATTACTTAAGTAGTCTCTAATTATGAAGCTGGGACATTGGGCAAGAAAGCACGGCAAACCTTTTATTTCTCTGTAGACTGAGAGTGTGCATGTGTGTAACAGGAGATTGGGTGAAGGAGAGTTAAACTTCCCCAATTCTAACCACAAACATACTGTAGGTACTATTATTCCTGTCTCTTCTTTGTATCCTAAATGATTTATTTTAAGGTCTGCTATAAAAGCAAGACATTGCTTAATTGTCTTGCTATAAAATATGTAAAGTATTACACTATTGGGGCTCATTAGCTAAAGCGGAGCTGCTGTTTAGAAATCCATACGGTGATACTGGTTAATGAATGCTGCAAATAACGCTGCTAACTACCTAAAGAGTAATAGCAGATATGTCAGCTCGAACAAACAAGTCCCCAGTCCCCAGGGGCCATGGAGACACTGGATCATAATTAGAGGCGCAGAGCAGACACTCGTATTTTTGTGGCTGTGGTTCTCTGTGTGCTTTCCCGTCGTTCCTTCTGGGTCTGCAGAGGTGGAGTGCCTCTTGCATCTGCACCCTCATCTGGTGAAGCCTCTTTTCCTGTTCACCGTGGAAGTCACCAATGGACGATGCTGAGAGTCAGAGTTCCATTTGCCAAAATGTGGAGCTGTTAGGCTTCTTATGTACAGGTGGAGTGGTGCTTCCGGTGGGTCTCTCAATCCCGGCTGAAGCTGAAGCCCATTATTGTTATCCACTCCGCGGCTCTGAAGTCTGAAATAAAGCAGGGTGGGTGTGGGCAGAGAGGGAGTATTTGGGGCGCTGGTGTGTTAAAAGCCATTCGGTCCTTGGAAAACAATATGACGGTTCCTCAAAAATTAAACATAGAATTACCATATGGTCCAGCAAGTCCACTTCTGGGTATATACCCCAAAGAATCGAAAGCAGGGACTCAGACAGATATTTGCACACCCATGTTCTTAGCAGCACTCAAAAGGTGCAAAAACAATCCAAATGTCCATCGATGGATGAATGGATAAAGCCCATGTGGTAGGTACATACACTGGAATGTTATTTAGCCTTAGAAAGAAGCGAAATTCTGATACACGCTACAGCACGGATGAACTTTGAAGATGTCCTCGTGCTAACTGAAAGAAGCCAGATACAAAAAGACAAATACTGTATGAATCCACTTGTATTAGGTACCTAAAATAGTCAAATTCACAGAGACTGAAAGTAGAACAGAGGTTATCAGGGGCTGGGGGTGGCGATGGTATGGGAAGTTACTGTTTAATGGGTACAGAGTTGCAGTTTAGGATGATGAAAATGTTCTGCAGCTCGATAGTGGTGACAATTGCACCACAATGTGAAGGTATTTAAAGCTACTGAACCGTATACTGAAAATTGACAAAATGGTAAATTTTATGTTATGTATATTTTGCCGCAATAGAACAGAAAGCCAGTGGGTACTTATTTAAGTCAAACTGGTACTCTGTGGTCAGATGTGGCTAGAAACGTCCCACATTATGCCCTGACCCAGTGGTTGGGAGGAAGTGGGGTGTAGGCAGGTCAAAGGCATGGACAAACATTGGCATACTTTGTGGGCAGTGAACTAGGCCAGACCAGGGATGCTGGGGCTGAGGCAACCAGAAGTTATCTCTGGTTCAATGTCGTGGCCTTTGGTCATTGCAGAAATGCTTTTGGGATTGGTGCTGCCTCTGTTCTTTGCTTTAGTTTTGACAGTGTCACTGGACCCCTTAACCTTTCTGTGAGACCCCTGACAAGTGACATTCCCTTTCTTGGTTCATTTCCCCCTTCTGCCAGGGGAAGGGCCTGGTGAGGAGGCTCTCAGAGGCACCTGAACCCTGGCATTCTAAGAAGCCAGGGACACCCCTGGAGGCCTTTGAGAACTGAAAGGTCCCCACATCCTAGGCTGCGCTTGTGCAGAACTTTTGAGGTCCTTGACAAGGAGGCGTCCTGGACCCCTGCCCAGGCTGGGGACCTGGGCCGAGACAAAACCATCTCTCTACTGCTTTATGAAGTTTCCACATGAAAGTGTTAAGTCCCAGGACTCAGGAGACAGACCATGTTCAAATCCTGATTCCTCCTCTTACTGTTGATTTTAGCATGTTAACCTCTCCAAAGCACCAGTTTCCACATCTAAAATAGTGGGATTGCCTCATAGGCTCATTGTGAGAATTAAATGAGATAATGTGAGTAAAATGCTTAGCTTGTGCCTGAAACATGGCAAATGTTTAGTATATAGTGGTCATCACTGAAATTAATAATAGGTATTTTTAATACTTAGGAATAAACCTACCTAAGGAGGCAAAAGACCTATACTCAGAAAACTATAAAACACTGATGAAAGAAATCAAAGATGACATAAACAGATGGAGAAATATGTTCTTGGATTGGATGAATCAATATTGTGAAAATGACTATACTACCCAAAGCAATCTACAGGTTCAATGCAATCCCTATCAAATTACCAATGGCATTTTTCACAGAACTAGAACAAGAAATTTTACAGTTTGTATGGAAACACAAAAGACCCTGAATAGCCAAAGCAATCTTGAGAAAGAAAAACAGAGCTGGAGGAATCAGGCTCCCAGACTTCAGACTATGCTACAAAGCTACAGTAATCCAGACAGTGTGGTGTTGGCACAAATGCAGAAATATAGATCAGTGGAACAAGATAGAAAGCCCAGAGATAAACCAACACACATATGGTCACCTTATCTTTGATAAAGGAGGCAAGAATATACAATGGAGAAAAGACAGCCCCTTCAATAAGTGGTGCTGGGAAAACTGGACAGCTACATGTAAAAGAATGAAATTAGAACACACCCTAACACCATACACAAAAATAAACTCAAAATGGATTAAAGACCTAAATGTAAGGCCAGACACTATAAAACTCTTAGAGGAAAACATAGGCAGAACACTCTATGACACAAGTCACAGCAAGATCCTTTTTGACCCACCTCCTAGAGAAATGGAAATAAAAAAAAAAATAAACAAATGGGACCTAATGAAACTTCAAAGCTTTTGCACAGCAAGGGAAACCATAAACAAGATGAAAAGACAACCCTCAGAATGGGAGAAAGTGTTTGCAAATGAAGCAACTGACAAAGGATTAATCTCCAAAATATACAAGCAGCTCATGCAGCTCAGTATCACAGAAACAAACAACCCAGTCCAAAAATGGGCGGAAGACCTAAATAGACATTTCTCCAAAGAAGACATACAGATGGCCAACAAACACATGAAAAGATGCTCAACATCACTAATCATTAGAGAAGTGCAAATCAAAACCACAATGAGGTATCACCTCACACCAGTCAGAATGGCCATCATCAAAAAATCTACAAACAATAAATGCTGGAGAGGGTGTGGAGAAAAGGGAACGCTCTTGCAGTGTTGGTGGGAATGTAAATTGATACAGCCACTGTGGAGAACAGTATGGAGTTTCCTTAAAAAACTGAAAATAGAACTACCATATGACCCAGCAATCCCGCTAATGGGCATATACCCTGAGAAAACCATAATTCAAAAAGAGATGTGCCACAATGTTCATTGCAGCACTATTTACAACAGCCAGGACATGGAAGCAACCTAAATGTCCATCAACAGATGATTGGATAAAGAAGATGTGGCACATATATACAATGGAATATTACTTGGCCATAAAAAGGAACAAAATTGACTTATTTGTAGTGAGGTGGATGGACCTAGAGTCTGTCATACAGAGTGAAGTAAGTCAGAAAAAGAAAAACAAATACTGTATGCTAACACATACATACAGAATTTAAAAAAGCAGTACTGATGAACCTAGTGGCAGAGCAGGAATAAAGATGCAGACATAGAGAACAGGCTTGAGGGCACGGGAGTGTGGGGGGAAAGGGGAATCTGGGACGAAGTGAGAGAGTAGCACTGACCTGTATATACTATCAAATGTAAAATGGATGGCTAGTGGGAAGCTGCTGCATAGCACAGGGAGATCAGCTCAGTGCTTTGTGACCACCTAGAGGGAGGGATAGGGAGGGTAGGGGGGAGGTTCAAGAGGGAGGAGATATGGGGATATATGTATATGTATAGCTGATTCACTTTGTTGTACAGCAGAAACTAACACAACACTGTAAAGCAATTATACTCCAATAAAGATGTGAAAAAAAAAGAAATTAATAATAGTGTTTTTTTTTTTGCGGTACGCAGTCCTCTCACTGTTGTGGCCTCTCCCGCTGTGGAGCACAGGCTCTGGACGCGCAGGCTTAGCAGCCATGGCTCATGGGCCCAGCCGCTCCGCGGCATGTGGGATCCTTCCGGACCGGGACACGAACCCGTGTCCCCTGCATCGGCAGGCGGGCTCTCAACCACTGCGCCATCAGGGAAGCCCAATAATAGGTATTTTTAATGGTAGAAGAGAGAGCACTTGAATTCCTGTGGATCTCGGGCAATAGCCTGGATCAGCCACTGCAAACTCTAATACTTCTCTTAACAGTTCATGGGATTGGAGGTTCATAGTTCATAGATTCATAAGAATCTATGACTTCATACTCATGATAAATAAATAAATGAATAAATAAAGAGCAGGGAAGCTTTTCATTATAGTAGCTTTCAAACAATAGATGTAGAAAGAATGATGGAATTGAAAATTAACATTTGACATCTACTGTAGTTATAATTGTTTCAGGCAAGAATCATCAATGGGCGCTGACATTATTGGTTGAAGTTAGGATGAGAAACAGGATATTTACATCGTTTCAAAGTCTTTCTCCACAAGATACTGATTAGTTACAGAGAGGAAAATGGTAACTCTACAGTAGAGAAACCTGGAGACACCGGATGAACTAAGGATCAAAGTGAACATTTCAGTAACAGAGACAAGTCAACATTGTTTGTCTCCCCATGTGGTGCTCTGAGACAGTGTAACACCCTTACCATGGTTTTCCTCATGAAAATGCATAACCGGAACCCAGTCATGAGAAAAACTCAGACACACTCAAGTTGAAGGACATGCCACAAAAAAACTGCTTTTCCTCTTCAAAATGGTCAAGATCATGAAAGATAAAATTGGAAGACTGTTCCAGGTTCAGCGAGAGTAAAGAGACATGACAAGTAAATGAACTGTTATCTTGGATTGGATTCTGGACCAGGAAAAGGACTGTGGTGTGACAGTTGGTGAAATCTGAACAAAGTGTGTACATTAGATAAATGCTATTTTATCAATGGCAATTTCCTGATTTTGATAATTGCACTGTGGTTATGTAGGAGAATGTCTTTTTTTTTTTTTTTTTTTTTATTTTTATTTTTAAGAAATACACATTGGGCTTCCTGGTGGTGCAGCAGTTGGGAGTCCGCCTGCCAATGCAGGGGAAATGGGTTCGAGCCCTGGTCTGGGAAGATCCCACATGCCACGGAGCAACAAAGCCCGTGCTTCACAGCTGCTGAGCCTGTGCTCTAGAGCCGCAAGCCACAACTACTGAAGCCTGCGCACCACAAGGAAGAGTAGCCCCCACTCACTGCAGCTAGAGGAAAGCCCGCGTGCAGCAACAGAGACCCAACGCAGTCAAAAATAAATAAATAAATAAACCATTCACTTTATAGCAGTACACCATATATACTCAATAAATATTTGTTAAAAAAAGAAAAGAAAGAAATACACATTAAAGTAGAGATAAAAGGGCATTATGCCTCCACCTACCCTCAAAAATTCAGAGAAAAAAATTAAACTTATACACATATAAATTTGTATATATTAGAGAGAAACAGAGAGAATGATAAAGCAAGTTGGGAAAATGTTAACATTTGAGGCAGCTGAGTAAACGGTCTATGCAAATTCTTTATACTACTTTTGCAACTTTTTAAGTCCAGCATTATTCCAATAAGAATTTAAATTTTTTTTAAATTTATTAGTATTATCCTACCATGTAACTTCTCTTACCACTCGTCTCATTTAATTAATTTATTCCTCTAGGCCACTGTGGAAGGTAGGTTCTGTTATTTGCCTCATTTCAAACATGAGAAAAGGGAGGCTTCAGCAAGATTCAGTAACTTGCCCAAGTCTCAGCGCTAGTAAATGGCGGAGTTTTGATTTGAGATTTGGTTATAGGTGGTTTCACTGCAGTGCCTGCCTGCTTAAACACTTCATAACAGGTATTGATTGTGTCCAGTAGGGGCTCAGTACTCTGCATATGATGCTTTATTTAATTCTTGCTGTAACCCTTTACAGCAGGCAGTGCCATTCTGGTTTAACGCATGGGAACTTGTCTGCTCAGGAAGGCTAAAGGATGGGCAAATGTCCTACAGCTAAGAGACAGCAGATACGGGATTCGAACTCAGATCCTTCTGAGGCCAAAGTGTGTCTCTCTACTATGCCATGTGCTTCCAGGCTGGGAACAGTCAACAGAGTATCCGTATCCTGGCCCACATCAGGCTAGCAGCTGTGCTGCCCTTCTTCCTTGTGGAACAACTATCTATCAGTTACAAGCATGGGCTCCATCTTGCAAATCTGAGGAGCCAAGTGCTAGTTGCACACTGGCGTGCACTGTCATTGATGGGGAGACACAGTATCATTGTGGCTGGGAAGACTCCTGGGGAAAAGCCTGCAGACAACACCATTCACACGATGATCTGATCTCCGTGAACCGTGCCTGGCTCTTGACCCAGCCTCAGTGGGAGTGGGCCCAGGGTTGGGGATCCTCTTCTCCCAGGGGCATTTTGCTGTGGTCCATGGGATGTGGACTCAGGGCCTCGTTAAGAGAGTCTGCAGGATTTATCCACAGCCTCCAGGCCTGCCCCCCCTCCGAGGGGCGACTGTGGACAGCATTTGCTCACAATTTTGGCAAGGCAGCCTGATCATGAGTTAGGTATAAAAATATTCAGGGGAAGACAGTGACTCATGATTGGGGAATTCGAGGGGACACACGCGATGTAATGTGGTTTTAGCACGAAATCCAAGGGGCCGCTAGGGTGTGAAAGAACTCGATCAGCAGAGGAAGAGGCCCAAGGGGGGACTATTAATTCCTTCAAACAGGCTGTAGATGTCACTTTGATATTTTCTTAGATTAAAAATATGTATGATGTTCATAGATGTGGGTGTTGGAATATGCAAATAAATCAACTTCCAAAACAGAATCTTAGCCAGTTAGCGCTGGCTGGAGCTCACAGGTCATGGAGTTCAGGGCCTGTATTTTGGCCTGAGGTGGAAGAAGCCCCATCAGTCCCGACTCCCAGCCCAGTGCTTTTCCTCACCAAGTTCGCTCAGCCTGGCCTCCCCGCTGAGGCCTTCCCCAGCTCACCCTCGGCCTGCATTCCCCAAGCTGTTTTGCATTAGAATTCCCCTAGGTCAGTGGCTCTTACACTTTTTAAAAATTGTAACTCACAGTAAGAAATATATTTTACATTGTGACCCAGTACACACACACACACACACACACACACTTGCCCTGGATCAGCAGTAGTCAGGGTCCCAGTAGGAAATAAAATCTCCCTCCAAATGGTTTGAATAAAGAGACAATAAAGGAGGGATACTGCCAGAGGTGTGGGCGGACTGAAAGAAACAAACAATGGCGGCTGAGGCACGCAGACACTCACAATAGCGGGAAGCTGTTACCACCCCCAAGAGTGTGGAATCCTGAAGAAGGCTCCTGGCAGGAGCTGTGGTCCTGGGAGATGCAATCTTCATCAGAGGCGCTGCGCTGAAGCTGGGCTCGCGCTGAAGCCCAGCCTCTCTCAGCTTCAGCCTTGTGACCTCAGGCAGAGCTACCCACTGGCCAAACCCAACCGGCAATAAAGCCAAGGAGCTAGATTTGGAGGAGTCAGCTGCAGGGGCCCAGAGCAGAGCAGGGAAGGGAGGAAAATGGACAGTGACCGCGACGGGGCCCAAGGGACAGGGTCCAGCTCATGCACACAGACACTACTGGCCCATGCACCCCCTTTGTGAGTAGGAGAAAAAGGGCGCCCCCCTCTGGGGAG